>NC_048595.1:78121466-78421466 GCF_003668045.3 Cricetulus griseus | reverse complement strand
CCATTATTGGAGTCAAGAGTGTGTTCCTACACATGTTAGAGACCCAAAGGGGAAACCTATTATTGTTCCTCTGCAATATGGACATAATATTAAACCAACTCCTAGTGACTTATCATTATGTCCGTAGAATAGAATGTTGGTCAACACCCATCAGAGATGCTTATTTCTGCAGTAGATAGTGGTTAACATAGAGAGGCACAACTGATCAAAGTGTAGAGATTAAAAACTACAGAGTAGTCAACCCTAAATAAATTACCTGCATCACATGCTCTTCTCCCAAGGATCATGAATCTTTGTGGAAGAGGGTAGGGAAAAACTGTAAGAGCAAGATTCAGTGGATGGTTGTAAAGGAAACTATTTTCTGAACACAAAAGCATAATGGTTGTAACAGCTTGCCTAAGACCTGTGCAACATCAAGCCAGACAAAAAAGAGTATGTAGAGAAGAAATGGCACTGGAATCTCACCCCTAGCTGAGGTGTAATTAATAGCAACTGAATGAAAGAAAGTCAGTTTTCAAAAAGATTGATCCATATTGAGTGCATAACTATACATTTATGGTTATACAGGCACCATGATTAAAATTAAACAAAAACCCAAGAACACATGTATGGGTCAATAGATAATAGGTAGAATGATCTGGGAGAAACAAGATAGAATAGGATGAAGATAAATAAAATTGATCAACAAATTAGTGCTTAAAGAAGCTTGTGTGACAGGACATGCCAAAGCCATGGTCTAGGGTGGGTAAGTCTTATGGCATTTGGAACCCAGGTGACTCGGGAATTTGGGGCTTATGGAGGTTGTTACAGAGAGGCTGCAACAACTATAACCAAAAAATTCCCAAACTCACTTAGGGGCTTAGGAAAAAAGAGAGAAGCATCTAGTCATCTGGGCAGTGATGCCAGAGGTAGCCCCACATGAAGCTCTGGCTTGTGCTGGTTGCTGCAAAACCACAGGCAAATGGTTTTTCATGACTTCATACCTTAAATTTGGATGCCAAAATGTAGCACAAAGTTCTAATAGGTCTTAAAAGTAAAAGCTAAAAAGTGACTGAGTTCCTTTCTCCTCCTGCCTTATCTACTTCCTCTGTGAACCTATCCATACTACTTCATGTTTGTTTGTACAGACATCTGTGGCTAGGTAGTGGATAGCTCCACCCTTTGATCTTCAGACAAGCTTTATTTGTATGAGTATAAACAAGATATCTCAATGAATGAATGAATGAATGAATGGGTTGTAAAATGACTTCTAATGATATTTTGCTGTACTCAATAGAAAAGTGCCTTTCTCAGCCACCAGCAGACAAGCTCCCTCCTTAAGAAAATGAGAATAAAAGCAGATACCACAGCCAGTTATCATGCAGAGAGTGAGACAGCAAGACACACAGAGTTATAAGTAGGGTGTCTATATCAAATTCCTATTGTAAGAGCTCATAGAACCCCAAAGAAGAAATAGTGGGATGAGTGTAAGATCCAGAGTGATTGTTGGAAACATGATGAACAAGTCCTTCTAAATCAACTGAGCAAAGTTCATATGAACACACTTAGTCTGAATCAGCAAGTACACAGGAACTACACAGGATTGTACCAGGTCCACTCCTTATATAGGATAAATTTCCATTTAGTATTTTTATAGGATTTCTGAGCATTAACTACTCAGTCTCTGATTGTTGTTCCTTGGTCTGCTTTCCTTCTGTTGGTCTGCCTTGTCCAACTTCCTTGTAATGTTCACTTGCTTTATCTTATTATATTTTATTGTGTTGTGTTTTGTTATCTCTTAGAAGCCCACTATTTTCTAGTGAGAGATAGAAAGGGAGTATATCTGGATTAGAGGGAAGTACATAGATCTGGGAGAAGTATTTGGAGAGGAAGATGATATCAGAGTATACTCTATGAGAAAAGAACATATTTTCAATAAAAGGGGAAAAGAAAAACTGAAAAAAAATTATCAAGGATATTTTACAAAGAACAGAGATAAATTATCATAGATACACAATTTCTGATCATTTAAAAGTACATTTCTGTAGAATACAGTGCATATCCTAAGTGTTCAGTGTGACAAACTTTAGTTTTTCATCTCACTCATGTTAAAATTGTATCTGTTTGATATACACACACATAAACCCAGAAGCCTCTCTTGTGTATGATTCTAAATTATACCTCCCAAACTCTTACTGGAGTATAGCCTAGCTTGATCCTCACAACATTATTGCCCTTCAACCAGAATTTTGGGACATTATTAACTCTTTGCTTTATTATTAATGTTTTTAATATTTTAGCCTATCATTTTAAATGGAACTTTGATTATCAACAAATCTGCCTTCTCATAAAAAGAGAGATAGCTTAGCAATCAGTACTTAGAATTCTTGCAGAGTATCTGGTTTCTCTTTTCAGAGCAGACCAAGTGGCATAAATTTCTTTCACTGGAGTTCAAGGGAATCTGGGACCCTCTATTGGCCTCCAAGAACAGTAGATACCTGTGATGCACATACACACATACAGGCAAAACTCTCCCTTGTACAAAATAAAAATGAGTAAATAAATATTTCCAGGAAGTCTAAGTAGGTTTTGAGTACTTTATAAGTTAACTATATAAGTAACTCTTCACATTTACACTCTAATTTGAATCATATAGTATTTATTTGAGTAGTGTAGGTTTCTTTTAGAATAAACAATTTATGCTTAAGAAACTACTAAAGTTTATATACATCTAGAAAAATATAGGGGCAAAATTCCAAATTGTTTTCATGGAAATATTGCATAACCTTATGTTTCTATGCTGTAAATTTGTGGTAGAATTTAATCAAATAATATCTTTGAAGTGTTTAAAACATTATGTGTTGTCAAACATGTATTTTACAAAGTATAACTTTCGTAGTATCAAAACTTGTCAGTTTATGGTACAGTTGCCAGGCATACCTGTCTTTCTAATCACTGTGCACACCTAGGTTCACCTACAGAAGGGCTGACCACAAATAAGTTGCCCACGCTCTTTCTGTTTTGACTGAATAATCAGTAGTTTGGAGTCTCATACCTCCTGTTCTATTTATTTCAGGTGTTAGGGCAGGGAAGATGAAAGGCTTTGATTATTGCTCACTTTTCCCTTAGCAAATCAAGGCAGCACACAGAACAGTCAGGTCATCATTACCTTCAACAAATAATCATTTCACATTAAGAAAAGTCCACGATGTCTTGCCATAACCTCCCATTATGATTTCATAAAATGTTTAAATTTTCTGAAACTGGGGTTTTATCTTTTTGATGAATGGTTCTTATTTCCTTATTTCATACATTAATGCTACGAAAAACAAGGTGATACACTTTTGATCACTTTGGAGGATAGGGATGGTTTGTCGAACTGAGTAATAAGCATAATAGACATCTTCACTGAAAACTGTCACTTGAATAAAATCAGGGATCGGTTGACCAATTTCCCTGAATGGCAAATACTTTATTAGGAATGGGGAGAAATTACTCCAGAGGACACTGAAGATATCCATCTGTTGTCATACAATCATCAAGCCTTTTGGATGTTGTTGGAACTCTAGCTAGATAACTTCAAAGGGGTTCCTCAGAAAGAGATGATGAAAAACTCCCCTTAGGCTTCCTGGTCATAGGGATGTTCTTTTTTCTGTACCTCTCTCCACCAGGGTGCAGCCCTCTGCATTCAGCATTATTTTCAGACAAGGGCAAAGGCAATACTGGCACAGTGTCATGCCATCCTTCCTCAGACATCACATGTCAAATACCCATTGAAGTCTCCATGTAGAGGTGCACATTATACTGTTAATATGATAATAGTATCAAGACTACTTCTGGGTAAAGGTTTCCTACTGGGCACATAAAAATTGCTTCTTATACTACCATCTTGTTGAATTTTCATTTATTTTTTATTTATATTTTTCAATATTTTATATATATTTAGATGTTCTGTTTTGTCTACAAAATTAAAAATAATCTGACTGTGAATATACTTTCAGATAGTAACAGCAGTTACAAAAAAGTTGAAGTCAGGAGATAGAGTTGATGATAACAGAGTCTACCTGGTGTATTGACTGATAGCTACATAATGGAAGAAAGAGCTTTTTGTGGAGTAAGCTACAGTTCAGAATAAAATACATTGTGAATCATCAGGAATCAAAAATGTTTTATAGTGGCAGTCAGCCATTGCTATGAGCACTGTGGAGGCATTCAGTTTGCTAGGATGAGTATCACAGGCTCAAGGAAGACTTACCAGGCAGCAAAGACAGAAGTTTCAAGGTGAAGACTAGGAGGAAAGCCAATGATTATTTTCCACCTTCCTCATATTGTCTTCTGCCAAGTCCTTACCATTCTGCCCAGTAGTGCCTCTTCTCTTCATTTACTTTAACACACTTTACTTTAGAGCAGGATATTTAACAATCAGTAGTTTTCTGTATGCACTATATATCTCTTGTAAAGTCAAGATCCGTTTGCATGTCTTGCCAATACTTATTCAGATACTGACTTATACATTGATACACATAGGCAAGAAAGACATTGATGTTCACCAACAGACAAATACAGACACACTCATATAGACTCACAAACACACACAATCACATACATAGATTCATACGCACAGTCACACTCACATACACAAAGGGATATACATATACAGACACACACTCTCACTTACTAACAGGCACACATATGAAAATATACACACACAAACACAGGCACACACAAATAAACAAACATACCCAGTCACATAAAGTTTCAGACTTTTAATATTAAATATGATGTGATTGTACCACATGTCATGAACTTTTATTTTTTTAATGAAATCTGATAAAATTTTTTGCTAGAGAAATTGAGGTTTGAATTCTCAAATTCTGCTTCTTGCAGTCTCTCCCTGACTTACCCCAACAAATAAACATATGCTTTCTTTTATCATCATATGTAGCTGATTATGTAGAGGTATTGTATATAAAATGACAATTTACATATTCATAACTATGTTACTTTGTGCTTACCATACTGTGATTCCTTAATATGATACTTGAGAGGATAATATAATATTATATATCCTCATTTCATCATGACAATAACCATTCTGAAATTGAACAGTGAGCAAGCTCAGTATCTGCTAAGAGCCAGACTTCTGCTTCTCACCTAAAGCCAAGCTCAGGTTAACATTGCTGCCATAGACATTACATTCCAGAGGGAAGTGTGGAGGAGACACATTCATGCCACAGCTATTTGATTACATTGATTTTCTTTTTCCCCACTTTCATTGAATTAATAATCACCATGCTTACTTTAATTTACTTTTTGACACTATCTAACTTTTAAGAAATCAGCCCCATGAACAACACATTATCCCCACTTATACTGAGAAGCACCCATTTCTGGGGGCTTTTATGCTACTGAATTCTTCTCTTACATCTAGGAGAAGCTGATAGGCAGTATTTGGGACTCTCTTTCATTATAATTCGAAGTTACTAATTCTTTCTATTTGATTGAATCTCTGGGTCTTCTGTATCCTTTGTTTTATTTTATGCATTTGTGTCCTTGCAGCACATCTTCTATTGCTTTTCAAAAAGAAATTATATTTATCCAGCAACAATGAAACAATTTAGAATTATAAAAAAAGTGAAAACAAAAATCAAGTTTCTAAGTGTTTTTGAATTTATGAGACATGGTATGTACTCACTCATATATAGATATTAGATAGATACTCACTAATATCTATATATGAGTGAGTATAAAGAATAAATGGATATAGAATAAAGGACAACCAGCCTATGATCCACACCACCAAAGAAACTAGGAAATAAGGAGATCTCCAAGAGAAAAACACATGGAACATGCAGGCAGAAAGGAGGGAGGTAGGAAAAACATAAGGGAAGAAGAGGAGGGGCATGAGAACAAGCGGGATCAGGAAGACTGAGACAGGAGAGAAATAGAGGAGAGCAAGAAAGGAGATACTTTGATAGAGGGAACCAGTATAGGTTTAGAGCAAGTCTGGCACCAGGGACATGTTCATGGATCCATAGGGATGACCCCAAATAAGAATCTAGGCAGTAGTGGAGACCATCTGTGATGCCCTTCCACTATACTGACATTGATGACTACCTTGGTTGCCTTCCTAGAACCATAAAACAGTAGCCAATCAAAGAAGAAGCAGCCACCCGCAGCTAAATCCTGAGCCATACTCCTGGAATCCAGTTGTAGGGACATCTAACAGTGGAGCTAGTGTGTATCCCCATTGCACAAATGGACTATGGGAGCCCTTTCCCTATGGAGGGACACTTTTGCAGCCCAGATACAGGAAAGAGGGACTAGGCCCTCCCCGAAATGATTTGACAGACTTTGAGGATTCCCTTTGGAAGGCCTCACTATCATCTGGTAGTGGGTCTGGGCCAGTGTGGGGCATGGGAGGACAGGAGGGAGAGGGAACTGGTATTGATATGTAAAACAAGATTGTTTCTACAAAAGGGAAAAAAGAACAGACAAAAAAGATTCAGTTAAAATATTAATCAGTATTCTTAATAATTCTCAAAAATTTCAAGCATAATTATTTTGAACATACTTCTAACAACTTTTTTCCTATTATTTAGAGAGCTATTTTTTGTTTAAAGGATGATTTTTGCCAGGTGGAGATGGTGCATGCCTTTAATTCCAGCACTAGGGATGAAGAGGCAGGTGGATATCTGTGAGTTTGAGGCCAGCCTGGTCTACAGAGAGATATCCAGGACACACAAAACTGCACAAATAAACTGTTTCAAACAAAGAAAGAAAAGAATAAAATATATTAATTTTAGTAGCACTTACAAAGAAATACAGTCTATTAGAATATTCAAACTATGAAAATGAAATGCAAAAATCAGATCTCCCAGTAAGAGAGCAGACTCTCATGGAGTCACTTGTGGCCACTGGCCACTTTAGGATTGAATTTGCATTGAAATTGTTTTCCACCTTGAGAGGTCATTCAAAAGACTTATTCAAAACATATTATACATGTGTATTCATTAATATGCATTCTTTTTAGTTGCCTTATTTGGTTCTCCTTTCTTAATGTTATTCTGTAGTCCTACACATATTTTTTATCTCTGTGCTTTCTTTCATATTCCCAAAGAATATAGTATGTTTCATTGGGAATATGTTTAACAAGTATGTTTAACAGTAACTATTCTACTGTGATGTATATTGATATTTGATCTGCATTTAAATTTTTGGCAGGAATACATTTTTTTCAGAATTGTAGTGAAACTCTTCCATAGCATTTTTATTTTTGGGTTTCTGTTATCATCTAGATACTTGTGCATTGTACCCTTGTATTGGGAGCTGACTTGACAGCATAATACTATGTCTCTTTCTGAATGATCATGTCTTAGCTGAGGAAGGTTATCCACAGCATCTTTAGTCAAAACATTTGCCCATTCTTCTGAGTAAACCACCTGTTGAAAGTGTTGAATATAGGATGAGATGTTAATAATGTCATTTGGATATATACACATTAATTTACATCCATATACTTATCAGAGTATATAAATATGTATTTTACACAAACATAATTTCGTTCACTGATATTTTCTAACTTCTGTATATTTGGAAATATTTGTTCCAGTACTCTTCAAGAACAACCAGATCTGAGAATATCTAACTCATCTATATACAAGGCTTCATAAAAAAAACTGCTACACATAACATCCTATATTGAAATTGCTTTTAGATTATTTAGAATATATTACATAGTGTGAAAAGGATTTAGAGTTATTAACCAGTGCCATTCAGGGAAAGTAATGACATTTCTACATGTTCAGCGGATACACAGTTCCAAATATTTCTGAATGCTGTCAAGTTGAAAAACAGGTGCGGAAATATGTCAAAGAGTCCAAATCTCTTCATGTTTTGGACCTTCCAGGTTTGTCCACTGATACTCATTCTTTCATGTTTTGTATGTTGTATTTTCTAATACAACTTTCTGAGTAATTTTCTTTAATATTCCTTTTGTCTAATAGTAACAGAAAGTTAGACACTTCCAAGTGTGACTATGGACTATGAGCTCCACAATGGAGAGTCTTTGTTGCCTTATCACTTGCTGTATACAGTAATTGCTGGCTCTCAAATTGAAGCTCCAAAGATTGTTGAGAAATATTTTGCCCCTTTTTTCTTTGATAAATGAAATTACAGGGTAGCTTTGGGTGTAATTTTAATCTGAGAAGGTAAATCCATAAGTGACCAGAGTTATATAGTGGGTTAGAACATTTGCCATTTCTCTATCAATGTTGTTTTGAGTAAAATAGAAAATAAAGCATGGATAATAATGGAGTGATAAATATTATAAGAATTTCTTAATTATGCTGAAAATCTTACTTTTCTGGCAGTGAGATATTTCACCCAGATCCTGGATAAAGGATTCATCACCTTTCTCATGTCCTCATAATTTCCTGTCTCTTTAGTACTGCTTCATTAGCACCTCCTATTTCTCTAGAGTTAAAGAAAGAAAGATAAAATTTTGGTTGTTAGAATTTTTTATTTTACAATCTATGTTTCTGCTTAAGACATACACATTGATTAGAGAAAATTAGCACTTTCACGTGTGGATTTTGCTCCTCTTCCTTTCTTATATGCTATTATTAGTAAAATTCACAACATTTTCACATTCTGATATGCAGCCAGTTTTCATCATGATTTCACCATAAGTTGCATTGGAACTCATGCTGTTCACACCTCTTCCTGTTCCCATGACTTCCTCTTTCAATAAATCTGACATCATATATGACATTATTTTTCTGCCAAAATATATCTGTTTCAACTTTTATAATTTTAATATTATACTAAATTTCATGAGTCCAAATATGGTCATTTCAATATATAATCAACACAAAATATTGACATATTTTATGCAACCTCCAATTAACTCATCATCATTGTTGCGCATTTAACACTTAGAGCACCTTGAGCCCCAACATCAATACTCAGTGTATTTGAGATCTATTTGTGCTTATTGACTATAGGACCACAGTCCTAGATTTTTTCATTCCCTTTGCCTTATCTTAAATTAAATTCAAATATATCATCTTCAGCTAACTGTGGATATGATCTTAAAATGTGTTCTACAGTGTCAATTTCTGTGTGTTTTTAAATTTTTAAAAAATATATATTTATGAATTAACATGCATTTTTTAAAAAATAATGACAAAAGTTTTTCAGAAACGGGGATCCTCTTTTCTTGGAATATTGAATGCTTGATAATATTGTCATCTGGGTTTTTTGTTGTTTGTTTGTTTTTCTCATGTTTTAAAATAAACTTCATTTTTAAACATAATGAACTAATGTCTCTCTACTTGCCACTTATTGTTTTGGTCATCAGAAGTCAGCTGTACCCAAATGTCTATAATGCACTACAATTCTGATTCTGAACAATTACAGCTATCCCTCAACTGACATTTCCATTTGTTTCTTTACTCATTTCTCCTTTACTTCTTTTTTTTTGTCCTCCCATACTTATATACTTTTGGTTTTTATAAATTTAATATTTCTTTTTCTCTCTGCTTTGCCTCTTCTCTCATTTTGTTCTTCTTGTCTACCCTAAACTGCCTTCTTCTCTTCCCTCTTCTCTTTCCTTTTCTTTTCCTTTCACTTTCCAGTGATTTTCTTTTACTAATGAATGGATGCATTAATTATACCTCTGCATTCCTTATTTCCTCTACCTTCTTATAATTACTTCAGACTACACAAGGATATTGAATATGCTCAACTTTAAATAGAATTGTTAATTGATTGATTTTACATTTTAATTGAAATATTATTACTTTAGTTCCATTTTCCTTTTCTACATCCAACCCCACCACACTTACCAGGCTCCCTAATGCAAACTGACAAATCGATAACCTCTGTTTATTTGAATATATATATACATATATATTAAAATTTGTAATAATATTCTAATATATAAATACAATTTGTCTATTTTGTTGTTTGTGTGTATGTGCTTTTGTGCTGGCATCTTTATATTTTACAATCAATAGGGAGTCATCCCCAGGAGGGTAATTCACCCTCCTTGAGAACTAATTCTCCCTTGTAGCAGTCATTTAGTGTTTGTAGTCTTTTCTATGAGGTTTTTCACCTTTCACACTAGCATGTCTGTTAATATTGTCATTCTATTGGTCATTAATGCAGTCATTTCAAAGAAAGCCAGCCACATAGAGAACTTCTCCTATTCTAGTACTGTTTTTGAAATTTTTATTTGTTGATTTCATTTTACATTCCAATCACAGTTCTCCCTCCCACCCTTCCTTCCACTCCCCTTACTTCCCTCCAGCTCTTATAATCTTTCCAACATCACTGCTTTCTTGTGACATTCCCTTAGTTATAGGTGAAGTAACCGTGATACAGATGTATCCAATGGGTCTGGATTCCTCACAAATCATTTATTTTTCCATTGTGTCTCTTTATATTTTTCTGTCTTTTGATAGATAGCAAACCCAGAAGGAATATTTAACTGAGATGCCTATTTAATATATTCAAGTGGACCTGCTCACAAGTTTTTAACAATATTCCTTGGTCCCTTTCTATTACAGCATAGCCCTCCTCCACCCTATGTAATCCAATCATTTTGGTTACCCAACCCCTTTTGTCTAAACTTTACCCTCCTGGGCTTTGGTTCTCCTAGCTCTTCTCTCTTCCTTCCCCACTCTGAACTCTACCAGATGTCTCTGCCATTGGCTATGGTCTCCCTTTTATCTACAGTATACTTCCTCCTTTCTTACAGTATACTTAGAAGCAATTGGGTCCTTCATTTTTATTTATTTTTTCTCATTTATCTTTGCTATAAAAAGAACCTGCTTGATGTGCCAGCTATACTTCTCTGTGAGTATGAGCAAAATGTTTGGAATTCTGCTGGTCTGGCCAAATGGGTATTGTAGAGTCTCTTCAAAGCTCCATGACGACAGGATGCCAATCTGTTGACTATGTTTCTATTTAGTATCAGGAATGCTTTCCTTCCTGTTGAGCAGGCCTTAAGCATAGGTAGAAAGCACTTGGTTACCATCAACATGCAAGTACTAGTATTGAACCATAAGGAATTTTTCCATGCTGGTCATTGCTGTGGTTCAAGTGTTACATCTGGGTAAGGGTGTTGATTGTTTCCTTCATTTGCAGCTAGCATAACATTTTTTGGAACTATGTGAGGTAGACCATTTATAGGGAATATTCATGTGATATTAAACTTAAAAAAATGGAGTCCTGTGTCTTAAATGTATGCTGTCATCAGTAATAGGGGCTTACCCTCAACATCTGAGAGGAACCAAGTGGTAAGATCCACCATCTATTTTTTATGAGTGATTTGGAATACTTTGACTAATTATTCAAAAAGAGGGTTTTCAAGATTGATAATGATACATCCAGTCTGAAAGCCTCCAACTGTTCCTTCTTTTTGCCATTGTCTTATATTAATATCCATGTGGTATACTCCATCACTTACTTCAATATTTTTTTCAAACTTCACCTCATTGGATCCTGTTTACTTCAATGGTTTGAAAATAACCTCTTCTTCTGTTCAGCATCCACCGTTCCCTGACAAAGCATTTTGCATTTTTTAAATATGCTATATATTTTTCCTACTTATGCCTTATGTTTCTTAGTTTGACAGTCAGAGTGAAGATCTATCAATAACTTACTTGTAACCATGGAAATTGGTTTCTCCCTAGTATATTTTGTTAAAATTTTCCAACAGTAAAATTTAAAAGAAGAATAATTATTCTAATTTATTGAGTGGCTACTGTGCTTAATGAGCTGTGATATTCTCTTGATATCTAATTTGTTTTATATACACTATAAACTCTTTCAGGAAAATTATCCACATCTGACAGAGGAGGTGACATGTATGAAAAGGCTAGATGCCTTGAGGAAAGGCTCTAGTTAATAAGTGAAGCAAACTATACAATATTGCACAGTTAATGTACCTCCTCCTTCTGTGAAAATTCCCCTAGGACTGCTTATCTTATTCTCTGAAATTTTATATTGAACCCCCTTTAATATCATTTATACTGACTCCCATTTCCCAGATGAAGAAATTAAATCAATAAATATTTAACAGATTTGGTGAGAATATGAGTGATTATGGCAGGGGGACTTGACATCAGGTTTCTCTGGCTATGGGGCTCATTTTCTTTTCTGATAAAATGTATTCAATGTTTCCTGGGTTAAAGAATACATGGAAGCCAAATACATTTGTTTTGTTTATCTTATACTGCACATACTTTCACTTCCTCAATACTCCTAAATACATATCATTTGGTTTGTTCTGTATATAATTTTATTAAATATGAACCATGATGAATCAGTACCATTTCAATAAGACGGACACTCTCATTTTTGGAAATGCAGTCTACTCTCATCCAGTTTACAGTGTAATTATCACTGTATTCCGTAATGCTTTGAGGTTTTTCACCAGCCTCAGTCATACTTCCTTTATATACTATACTGCAGCCTTCATTGAGGGCTTCAGCTTCCATATAAAAGGGCATTTAATGAGCCCTTACTCTTTTGAGCACCATCTAAGGCTCCTCTTCAATCAGCTTCCCAGGGAGAGATCCAGGTGGGAGCAAGGAGGTAGGTCACTTCAACTCTGTTTCCATGGTGACCCATACCTGAATGTGATCTTAGCCCAGAACGTGGACCTAATGACCCCTAATCACGTTCTCTATACTCTTGAGGACTCAGTGACTGGGATGACAATTTTCTGTGACATGCTTTAATGGAATGGCTTTCAGTAAGGTAGACTTCGTGCCTCAAGCATGCAGGGCCAACCAGCAATTACTTTGGGACAAAAGCTTAGAACAGACAGGGTCTTTATAGGAATGCTGTGACCCAAGTTGATAAAA
Source organism: Cricetulus griseus (assembly GCF_003668045.3). Lineage (NCBI taxonomy): Eukaryota > Metazoa > Chordata > Mammalia > Rodentia > Cricetidae > Cricetulus > Cricetulus griseus. Next base: position 78,408,612 of record NC_048595.1, on the reverse strand, counting down.
CTATGATCAGGGCTGGCAAATAGACCATTGTTGTTGGAATATTTCAGCTCCTAATTAACCCTGATTTGATCTAATTCTGACCTATTTCATTTTTAAAATCCACATGAAGATAATGTGGAAGAGGGGAACTGTCTAAAAAGGAAATCAACGAAGGAATGAAGTCTGCAGGGATAAGAAGGAAGAGGACCATTTTAAGGTTAAAGATTAAATATGTCACATGTTGACATGATCAAAAATAAATTGGAGTGTTAGCTGTAAGTGCGCTTACTAGGAAGTAAGTCTAGCAGGCATCCTTCCTTCAGCAGTTCATGTCTCCTGCTTCTCAGGACAAAACTTGAATTCTAACATATTCCTTGAATTAACTGTTAATCTTCGTGAGAAATCTGGCTTATTTGTGTAATATAAAATGGGGCTTATTTGTGTAATATAAAATGGAAATGATGATATTGCTTTTATACTCAGAATTATTTAAATGCTGTTCTATAATTTCACAGATATGATTTTGTAAGTCGGTATTCTAATTCATAGATGGCAGTCATATTAGTTCCAGGCATGTACAGTTTATCGTTATAGTTGTTACCATAATTATTACTATTCAAACTTTTATTAAAAATGAATTTCTGAATATCAGAAATGCTGTACAGGGTTTCATTCAATATTATCAATTAAATTTCTTTTGCCACTGGCAAAATCCAGGATGAATATGTAGCAAAGGGAATTGTAGATTATTCTAAAATAAAGGGTTAAGCTTTGGTTATTTGAAATACATATTTCAAATTTGTAGATCTGCATTTGGAAGCTACCACTATATGCTTTTATGTTTTAACTTGTGCTTTGAATGTCTGGTCTCTCAATTTTTGACACTAGTTTGAAGACTGATCAGCATGTAAGGTTTTTTTCTCATTTTTTTTTTTTACTTAAATTAGAAACAAGATTGTTTTACATGTCAATCCCAGTTTCTGCTAGCTCCCATCCTCCCCTGCCCCCACTAACAACCTGCCTATCCCATACCATTTCTGCTCCCCATGGAGGACAAGGCCTTCCATAAGGAGGTCTTCAGAGTCTACAATATCCTTTAGGATAGGGCCTAGGCCCTCCCCCATGTGTCTAAGATCAGGGAGTATCCCTCTATGTGGAATAGGCTCCCAAAATCCAGTCCTATACTAGGGATAAGTACTGATCTATTACAAGAGGCCCAATTTTCAAGGCCTTCTAACTTACACCCACATTCACAGGGTCTTCATCACTTCCATGCTGGTTTCCCAGGTACCAGTCTGGGGACAAAGAAACCCTGTATTTCAGGTAAACTCTTTCTGTAGCTTTTTACCAGCCTGATGTTGACCCCTTTGCTCATTACTCCTCCTTCTCTGAAACTGGATTTCAGTTCAGTTCAGTGTTTAGCTGTGGGTATATTCTTCTATTTCCATCAGCTGATGGATGAAGGCATACAAGAGTCATAAATCTCATTATCAGGGGAGGGCATTTAGGGTAGCCTCCCCACTGTTGCTTAGATTGTTAGTTGGTATCATCTTTTAGATCTCTGGACATTTCCATACTGCCTGATTTCTCTTTAAACCTATAATTTCTCCCTCCCTTATGGTATCTCTTATTTTTCTCTCCTCTATTCTTCCCCATACACAAACTTCCTGCTCCCTTATGCCCTCATCATGCCTCATCTACTACCCTTCTCATTCTCCTATCTCCGTCTCACCTTCCCCCATGCTCCCAATTTTCTCAAGATATTCACCAACCCCATATCCAACAGAGGGCTGATCTCCAAAAATTACAAATAACTCAAGAAGCTAGTTTCCAAAACACCAAACAATCCAATTAAAAATTGAGGTACAGAGCTAAATAGAGAATTCTCAAAAGTGGAATCTAAAATGGCTGAAAGACACATAAGAAAGTGCTCAACATCTTTAGGCACCAGGGAAATGCAAATCAAAACAACTCTGAGATACCATCTTCCTCCTGTCAGAATGGCTAAAATCAAAAACACCAATGATAGCTTATGCTGGAGAGGATGTGGAGAAAGGGGAACACTCCTCCACTGCTAGTGTGAGTGCAAACTCATACAGCCACTTTGGAAATCAGTATGGCAATTACTCAGGAAAATGGGAATCAGTCTACCCCAATATCCAGCAATTCCACTCTTAGGCATATACCCAAAGAATCACATTCATATAATAAGGATCTCTTCAACTATGTTCATAGCAGCATTTTTGTAATAGCCAGAATGTGGAACAAATCTAAATACCCCTCAAATGAAGAATAGACAGAGAAAATGTGGTAAATTAACACAATGAAATACTATTCGGTGGAAAAAAGCAATGAAATCTTGAAATTCACAGGAAAATGGATGGAACTAGAAGAACCCATTCTGAGATAGGTAATCCAATCACAAAATGACAAACATAGTATGCACTCACCCATATATGGATTTTAGAAATAGAGTAAAGAAGTAGAAGCCTGCAATCCACACCACTCCAGAAGCTAGGAAACAATGAGGACTCTAAGAGAGACATACATGGTCCCCCAGCATGTAAGATTTAGAGTCTTCAGAAATAGAAGCCTATAAAATATGCCAGGGCAATGGTGACCCAAACCTTTTTAGAATAACCAATTAATGTCTATTTGACCCGAGGCCTGTTTGGATGACTGAACCAGATTCTAGATAGTCCAGAGACCTAGGATAAAACCAAAAAAGAAAATTAACATTAAAATGATTACTTGGCTCCAGTCATATGTCAGTGCTCCAGTCGTATCTCAGTGCCTTATTTAGCCATCAAACGAGACATTTCTTCCTGTATAAATTGAGAATAAATAAGACACCCACAGCATCCCCAGACATTATGCAAAGATAGAGAGAGAGAAAGAGAGAGAGAGAGAGAGAGAGAGAGAGAGAGAGAGAGAGAGAGAATGTGTATTTAGAACAGACTGCTGTTCTAATGTCTAATATAATGTCTCCTCAAAATATCTTTGGTCAGAACACAGGAAATCTAAGCATGAGAAGATAAGATTGTGGAAACCAGAGGGGATGGAGAATACCTGGAGACCAAGGCACTTTAAATCAACTGAGCAAAGCACATATGAATTCACAGAAACTGATGCAACAAACCCAGGTTGTACATGGGTCTTCAATATGTTCTCTGTATATATAACAGTTTAGTTATAATTTCATTTTATTTTAGCATTATTTTTAGGAACCATGAGTGTGTAAAGTCATGGGTCTCTGATTTTATTCCTGTCTGTGGTGCTTTTTTCCTTCTGTTGGTATGCCTTGTTGAACCTCAATTTGATGTATTTTTTTATGTTACTATATTTTATTTTGTTATAAAAAGTAGAAATATCTCTTAAAATTACACTGGTACAATACTTCATAAATACTGAGAAAATTTGAAGAACATACATACACATGAAGTTTTAGTCTCAATCTTCAGAGGTAGCCTCATATGATATTATATTTTATATGATAGATAAGTTTCTGTGCATATTTATTTACACAAATAGTTAATATATCTGCATCCCCAACTATGTTAACCCATGGATACAGTATACTTACATAATTTTTGTAATAAGATTTAAAAATATAACTTAAATTAATCATCTTCCATGATGCATGATTATGTGTAATGTTCCATATATAAAGCCATTATTCAGCTCATTTGAAAACAACAAAGAAACAAGAGCCTGTTTTAAATACATAAAACAGTGACAAGCTTTTGAACATTATACCTTACACCTGTTTTTTTATGCTTCTCCTTATATTGTTTTCTTGTCCACAGTATGTGTGAACAGTCTCTTTTATAGGAATCCACAACATTTAAATGAACTGTTCTAAATGCTTTCTGAGTCAGGATGTACTTACATACCTCTGAACCTGTGAGCAAAAATAAATTATATCCCTCTTGTATAAGGTTAAATCTTTCAGCTGGTCGCCCAGCTGCCCGAGATCCACCTTGCCACCTGGACGCTCAAATAACACATAGAGATTTATATTAGTTACAATGCTGCTGGCCAATGATTAGATTTTCTTAATCTATATATTTTATAAAGATTTATCTTATCGAAGATGCTGTTGGAGTGCGTCCTCTTTCTGGAATCACATGGCAACTCCACAGAGAGGAAGAGAATGACTTCCTGCTTGTCCCTGCTTATATTCTGAATCTGCCTGCTATGTCACTTTGTGTCTGGATCACAAAATTTTACTATGTTTCCCAGAATCCTCGACTCCTAGTCCTGCCTAACTTTCTCCCTCATTGGTCAAACAGTGCTTTATTCATCAATCAGTATGATAAACATACACAGAAGGACTTGCCCCATCACTCTTGTTTCTGATAGGTAGTTGGCCACAGTAGTATCAAACTACTAAAGTAGTAACACATTGTAATTCCTGAGCTTTATTAACTATTGAGAAGTATTAAGGTTCTGCTACTTATTTCTAAACATCAGTCTACTTGAAGTGAAACAACAGATGTAACAAAAAGAAACTGGTAAATCAAAGTCCTCCTTTTTCTGATGATTACTTTAAAGTTTATACCAAGCTCTCAGTTCAATAAAGTGACTCCAGTTCTACTTTTCATTCAGTTATGATACATATGTCGTTGTCAAGCCATAGTTCCCCATCTATGAGCCCAGTCATACATTCTACATATTCCTTGAAATGTCTGATTAAAATTCTCATGAATTGGGAAACATGAATGCTCTCTCTTCTTAAGATTCTCTCATGGAATAGAATACTTCCTCTCTTGTAGACATGGTATCACAATGACCATAGTCACTGACGATCCGTCCTTTATTGGGGGTCACAAAGAGGCAGAAAAATTTACAGAGGCTTTGATTTTAATGCGTGAAATGTGCATTCCTAAGTTGCAGAAATAACCACCATTATTCACATAGGACATCAAGAAAAGGAAAAATGAAGGAGCTAATGTTAGAAATCAGTGTACTTGGGGTTCTGACAGGATACACTCTCAGCTGAAGTTACTAAGAGCACCACCTGTGCATATTCACTATGTTCTATTTTAGGAGGGCCTTGGCTAGCTTTCATCCTTCTCTCTTTTTCTCCCTCTCTCTCATACTCTTTCCTCTCTCATTTCTCTTCTCTCATGCTGCTCCTGTCTCTGGAAGCCAATCTTCCCCCCTCCCTTCTTCCTTTTCCCCCTTTTTATGATCTGTTTCCCTAATTAAAATAAACCCTCTGCTTGAACCTGAATTCACCAGACCCTCACCCAGCCCCCTGCTTTAGCAGCCATGACAGGCTACAGAAAAGACTTGTAGGCATCTGAATCAGCACATGTCACAAAGAAACTCCAGGATGGATCCAACCTCCCCTTAATCTCCAGAATTAGCTCCTAGAAACTGTGTTTGACCACAGAGAAACTCCAGGAGAGACTAAATCCTCCTCTGGAGTCTCCAGAATATTTTATTCCTGGGAACTATTGGTATCTATATATAACAGGCCACCTGCAAAATGATGGACAAATCCACAGAAATTACATAGTGTTCCCATCTGTAACCAACCAATCAAAAACATTGACAGACCAGTTGCCCTGCCAAAATATGACTTTGAAATATTCCTCTAATTATTGTCAAATGTCAACCAATCAGAAACTGTCCTATACCTCTCCCCATCCACTGATGTAACCCTGCAGTTTTTGCCTTCAAATACCCCCAGAGTAGACAAGGAAGGCAACCTCTCTGGTGGCTGCTGTGTCAGCAACTAGACAGGGCCCCTACCATGGTAGGACAGAACAATAAACCTTGTGTGCATTCATCAGTGAGTCAGCTCATTGGTGGTCTTTTGCATGGTCTCACGAATTAGCATAACAGAGCCCTGTTGCACACTGTCTTTCTCCTGAACAGAACTTTTCTTGAATTTCATTTTAGAAACCATTAGGATGTGTTATATTACTATACTCTACCAGAGTATTAACAATGAATTCATAGCTGAATTCAGGATGATAACTTCATCCTGAAATAAAAAAAAAAATAGAATCTGGTAGAAAAATAGGTGGGATATAGTCCTCCAAGTAAATTGTATTTCTCTCTCTCTCTCTCTCTCCCTCTCCCTCTCCCCCCCTCCCTCTCCATCTCCCTGTACTCCCTCCCCCTCTCCCTCCCTCTCTCTTTGTGCCTTTTTTGTTATTTATTTATTTATATATTTGGTTTTTGAGACAGCGTTTCTCTGTGTGGCCCTGGCTGTCCTGGAACTCTCTCTTCAGACCTTGCTGGCCTGGAACTCATAGATATGTGCCTGCCTCTCCCTCCTGAGTGCTGGTAGTAAAGGTGTGCAGCACTATACCCATCTATCTCTCATTTTTATAAACAACATTTTGCTTTATAGGAAACAATCAAGTGTTACTATTTTACACCTATAAATATATTCAGCCTCGAATGTGACCATTACTGTTCCTGCACCTTCTTAAAACAAAACAAACCAAAAAAAACACCAAACTTTTTGTTGATTCTATGAGAATTTCACATTATATGCCCCAATCCCACTCATCCCAGCCCTTCATATCTGCACATCATCCCTGTAATGTACCCCCCTAAGAAAATTAAAAATATTAAATATAAAACAAAACAAAATAAACAACAATAACAAAAATACTTCACTATGCTGTCTTTCCCACCTTTACAACACCTCTTCATTCATCTTAGCAGCATTATGAGCTTCAGTATATCACTCAATATACACATTTGTCCACTCAGCTTACTTTCAAATGTTCACTGTACTGAGTTCTTGGTTTGATTGAAGGCCTCTTGCTTCTGGTACACCATTAATACTGGATCCTCACTGAAATTTCTCTCAGATATCCTGCTGTTGCCCTGAATCATGGTCATCCTATGGCTATAGTTTGACAGCATCAGTCCCTTCACACAATCCAGCAGGTCATAGGTTGGGTAGATCCTTGGGTGGGCCAGTTAATGCTCTAAATGTGGATTTGGATGATAGCCAATTTGGTCAGTTTGCTCAGTCCAATTGCTGGAACAAAACCCCTCAGGCAAGGTATGTAGCCATCTCTTCTATGGTAATGTCATCAGGGTCAGAACACCCTGTCATGCATGCTACTGGTAAAGTGTGTGGCCAAGTCACCCAAGTGTGGAGCCAGCTTTCCCAGGGCCAGTAAAGGGGTTTCAGATCAACATGGCTCTTGTATTTCAACATGCATTGTTCCTATGATCATTGTGGTAACACAGGCCATGGGGATAAACACAGATCCCAGCTGCTGAAGGACCATGGATCCAGACATAGCCCTGAACAGCAGCTTAGATTTGAATGTCACCATGGCCTTTGTGGCAGCTCAGTACATACTGATCAGTTTGGACTTAGCAGCAGCATGGCCGTTGCTCACCAACATGATCACAAATGGTGACCCAGATCTGGGGAAGTAACATGGCCTTTGTTAGCAACACATGCCACAAACATGGACACAGACCCACACTGAGGCAGTACTACAGATCCAGACATGGTTTTCAGCAGCAGCCTAGGCATGGGTGTCACCATGGACACAGGTAGCAGTGCAGGCCACTCAGGTAGCCCTGGCCCCAGAGGCAAACTGGCCCTTGGACACAAACATGGTCTCAGGTGGCTGATTAAACCCTAGATATCCCCAAGGCCATTGGTGGTAACAAGAGCCATGGACATCAACTCAGACCCTGACTACTAAAGGGTCATGAATCTGGGCATGTCCCTTGGAAGCAGCTTAGGCCCAGATGATAACACGCCTCCTGGTGTCAAACCACACCACTCATATCAGCATGACCCCAGTGCTATTACAGCTCTCAGATGCCAACATGGCCACAGGTGATAGGCCAGACCCAAGGCATTCCTGTAGCCTTGGTAGCAGACATGGACCCAGAAGTGGTCTTGGCAACAGCCTGGTCCTGGAAGGCCACCAACATCAGCCTGTTCCTCACTGCCTTTGATTCTATGGTTCTGTTTCTTTCTACATCATATGACCTGCTCTGCTTTTCTTTCTCTTCCATTTCTCTACCATATTTTTTTTTCATTTTAATAGTGCCTACCCCAGCCAAAGCCATGAGTACCCAGGTAGGACTGTTGATGACTTTCACTTGCCTGGGTTCTAAGGAAGATGGTGAGTCTGTGTATGTCTTCAGCTAGCCTGGACTATTGTATTTTTCTCTCTTGAAGAAAAATATCTAAGTATTATTTTCATGGAAAGATTCCTAACCTATTCCAACTAAAGAATATTACAATCTCTAAAAGTGTGTTTGAAACAGTGCTGTGATATTAAATCCAAGGTGGGGTCTCTGATTTAAAAGGTGCCTGTGCTGGCAATAGCTTTTCCTTGTCCCTGTGTAATTCTCTTAAATCAAATGTAACAAAGAAAGGTGGATATGTAGGATAACAAAGGAACAGGGTCAATTTACATTTCATTTCTGACTTCATTTTTGTATTACATATAAAACTCCAACATAAAACAACATCATTTCGTCAAATAAATTACAAAATCTTGGGACCCTGGGTATTAGGCCTTTTCATTGAAATAATTTGAGTATTTTTGATATATGATATACATATAAAAACACAGATCTTGAACCTCCCATAACTTAATAGTTGCATATATGCTAAATGTTGAAACATTGACAGTTTTAACTGTGCCTCAATAATAGCAAAATAGCTAATAAGGCTTAGAAAGGAATCCTTCTTTGGAATTTTTTTGCCTAGCTTGGTACCTACAAATCCATAGGCTTTTCAAGAAAATAATGAAGGCAATCACTGGACTCTTCTTCTGTAATTATTTTCCTCATAGTTTACTTACCAGGTTTAAACTCTCTCTTTTCCTCTCCCTCTCTCTCTCTTACTCTCTGGCACTCATGTGTATCTGTATGTGTGTAGATATACTATGTCTTAGTTAGGGTTTCTATTGCTATGAAGAGTTTCCATGACCACAACAACTCTTATAAAAGAAAACATTTAATCAAAGTGGAAGTTACAAATTCAGACATTCAAGTCACCATCATTATGGTAGGCAGCATGGCCATGGGTATTATGGTGGAAAGGCAAACATGGTGCTGGCTACATATTGATCAAAAGGCAACAGAAAGTAGATTGTGACACTGGGAGTAGTTTGAATGTAGGAAAACTGAAAGGTCACCATCACGGTGATGCACTTCCTCCAACAAGGTTATATTTACTCACATAAGACTGCACTTTGGCGCCTACGTTCCTTCAAACCACCACATTCCACACAATGGTGCCTGAAGACTTGTAGCCATATTATAACACACAAACATATTCAGTCCAACTTCAAAAGTCCCCATAATACATAATAGTCCCAAACTTATTTAAAAGTACAAAGTTCAAAATCTCTTCTGAGATTCATACAATCTCTTTACTGTAATCACCTATAAAATCAAAACAAAAAAGATCACATACTTGCAACACATGATGGCCAGGGTATGTATTACCATTTCAAAACATAGGGGAAAGAGCATAGAGAGAAAATAGTGGACCAAAACAAGACTGAAAATCATCTGGGTAAACTGCAAAATCTTCATCTCCATGTATGATGTCAAAATGCTCTTTAGATCTCCAAATCAGTACATCAACCTGGGTCAAGAGAGTCAGGGACAGGGAATGGGGACAAGAGACACAGAAAGAAGCACCACAAGACAGGATTCTGATCAAGTGGCAAACTTTACTTTTCTCAGGCTAGCTTATATAGTCAGGATGTGGGGAGGGGCAGAATGGGTTGTTTGTGTACCAGGTGTTGGTATAGGCAGGATGTTGGGAAGCCACAAAGAGGATATTTGGCAGGGTAAAGAGTTTATGAGTAAGAGGTCCAGGAAGGGTCGCTTAGGTGACTGAGCCTGTCGGTGGAGGACTGGGTCAGGTTGTTTCTTTTCTTGAGCTGAGGTTCTAAGGAGCTGCTATGTAAAGGTTAACTATGTGGTCTGCCAAGCATGGCCTAGGCTCTCATGCCAAGCCCTGAGATTTGGTTACCAACAACAAAACATATGGGAAAGAGCATAGAGAGAAAATAATGGACCAAAACAAGACTGAAAAAATCATCTGGGTAAACTGCAAAATCTTCATCTTCATGTCTGATGTCAAAATGCTCTTTAGATCTCCAAATCCTTTCTTCTTTGTTAATTGCAAAATACTTCTGTCCCTTGGGCTGGTTCCATTACCTCTCATTAGCTATCTTCAGCAGGTATTCCATGGCTCTCACATGGCTCTAACCACTCTGGGGCTCCAAGGCAATCCACATTTTAAATTCAAAATTTCTTGTAATGGCTACTTTAGGTCTCCATTTGGGGATACCACTGAAACATGCCTCACCACAGAGGCTTTCCTTAGACTTGGGGGCAAATTCCATAGCTCCTTTATTCTATATTAAACTCCACACAATGTGGCTGAAGCTAGATAGTTCTGTTACTTGTTGGGACTAGAACATGGCCTTCTCATTTAATTACATCTTTATCAGCTTTCTTCCCTTCACTATCTAATCTTAACTATCCTTGGACTTGCTCTGTAGATCAGGCTAGCTTCAATATCAGAGATCTACCAGCTTCTGTCTTCCAGGTTCTGGGATTAAAGGCGACACCACCATCACCTGGCTCTATGCTTTTCTTTAATTCCTTTTCACAAGTTGGAATTTTAGCTAGGTGAGATCTTGCCCTGAGGTCAACATCTCCTTTATTCCATTCTTAATCCATTTGTCTCCTCAAACATAGGAGTCAGTTTTATTCAATGTCCTAGTGATCGTGTTCTCAACTTGTACATTATTTTTATTTGCTCAGCTGCACCTTTTAATTATAAATATTCATCAGAGTTAACAGTAATAACCACAAGATAGAGTATATACCAGGGTGTTTTGAGATTTCTTTTGCCAATATAATTAATCCCAAACTCTTCTCTTTAGCCTCAGGTAATTTGGACAGGGACAAAAGACAGCCATATTCTTCAACAAAATTTTAGAACAACTATCTCTATGATACATATTCATATTCTTCTCCTCAATCTCTTGAACTATCACCCTGCATTTAAAACATTGCTTTGTACTACTATCATCTATGTTTCTCCTAGTATGACCAGTTAAACAGCACTTAAAGCATTCTATAGACTTCCTAATCTAAACTTCCAAAGTCCATATTTCTCCAAACAAAAACATGATCAGCCTGTCACAGCAATACTCCACTCCTGGTACCAACTTCTGTCTTAGGGTTACTATTGCTGTGAAGAGGCATCATGACCACAGAAACTCTTATAAAGGAAAATATGTAATCGAGGTGTCAACTTACAGTTTCAGAGGTTCAGTCCATTATCACAGTGGAGAGCTTGGCAGCTGAGAGTACTGTGACATGCAGGCAGACATGGTTCTGGCTATGTCTTGTTCAAAAGGTAACAAGAAGTGAACTATGACATTGGGAGTAGTTTGAGCATAGGGGAACTAAAAATCCACCCCAGCAATAGGACACTTCCTCCTACAAGGCCACACCACTCCAAAAATGCCACATAGATGCTAATACTGCTACTAATTTTGGGGGCCATTTTCTTTCAAACAACCACAGATTCATATCTCTGTGTGTTGTGGAAACTCACAGAGGGACCTCATGTATCTTCTTTTATCTCCACCCAACTTAATTTTGAGACAGAATCTTTCCTTAAACTTGGTGCTCATTGATCTTCTAGGGTGTGCCTGTCTCTGTCTCTGCATGCTTAATTTACAGAGCCTCAGGGTTATGCCTGAAATTTTATATGCATGTTGCATAACCTATCTCAGATTTTCATTTACACACTAAGATATGGTCACAGCCCTTCAATATATGTTCTTTTCATTTATACTTATTGCTTATCTAGGAATGATATCTTTACCCTAACTTTCAGACAAACCCCTCTTATAAAGTCCTTTGCAGTTCTCTGACAACATTTGTCATGAAACTCCTAGATACACACAAGCAATTGTGAATACACACCCATTAGGATGAAAGAAATGAAACAGGTGCAAAACTAGGAAGTTTAACCTAAATCTGACTCATCTCACAGCTTAATGCATTCCTGTTACCTAAGAACACACAGCTGCACACACAGGAAAAGTTAAAATAGATAAATCCATCAGCTAACTATCACAAATAATCACTTTTGTCTAGCCAATAGGAGATCTCAACCTTGCAAATATCTACCTGAAACTCCAGGGATGGAGTTATTTATTGTTTGTGTAGGATAGTGCTTTGACAAATGAACAAAAGTCTGAGCTCGCTTCATTAAGAAGGATGGATATAAACCAACATGTCTGTGCTGAGCCATTGAAAGTGAAATGGGATAATTGCTGTGGTTACAATGAGGCTGATCAAGCTGAGAGAAACAAGTTTCAAATTGTTCCAATCAGTCCTAATCCAGCAGAGTTATTAACAGTGCTCTATCCTGGTGCGACTGCATCTGCTAACTCAAGATAATGATTTATATCACAGTTTATGAAAGTCCCAATTTGTCCTAATTCAATAAGTGAAATCCAGCAAGGCAGGCAGGGGACATATATCTTGCTATGCCTGGAATCCCCATTTCTTTCTCTTTCCCACACCATTGTGGCTGGGAGTGCAGTAGCTTGCCAAGCATTTTGCTTTGTTGTCCTACATAGAGGGAGGTGGTTCAGTGAATTGGAATAGGAGTTCTAAAACACACAATAGGAAAAATATTTTAAGCAAATAAAAAGTAGAATCATAAAATTAACTACATTTATATAGGAAGAATATAAAAAACTATTTTATACAGAATACACAAACTTCTAAAGAGAAAAGGTAGAGAAAATGATCGCCTTTGTTCCTGGAGTTAAGTTGAAAAGCTGTATGGGTTAGGATTATGAAGCAGGTGGGGGAAAATGAGTGGATGGCAATGAGTGACTAGGAATTTGTATTTATGTGAACTCTTGTTCTAAAGCCAATGGTGAAGGTTCCTCAACCTGTGAATATACCCATTGGATTTTACTTTTGAATCAGTAATTATACAATATTCAAATTGTCATCTGCAAAAACTTGTTTTAAAATATGTAGTCAAATAAACATTTGATCTAACTGTTAAAATAAATGAGTTTCTAAGCACTTTGATTCCACCAGTTCAGTTCTTTACTTTTTTTTTATTTTGAACTAAATCATATACATGTAAATTGTTTTGGAATCACAGGCACTCCTGTTACTTCATCTTTTTGACGTATTGTTCTATTCCTCTTCCCAGCTATAGTAAGTTCCCATCTTCCCCTCTTAATTTCATTTCCTTAGGGGTGAGTGGTACAGATGTTCTATTTATGTCAGAGCAATCAACAATCACTTATTTTCAGTCCTTGAACCACTTATGAGTGGATGAATTAACCATTCATTGACCACTGCTAGAAGAAACTCTCGAAACCCTGGCAGATAACACCATTAGTTCCAGTATATAAACACAAATACTTGGAAGACAGTAACATGTCCTTTTAGGAAAAATGACAGTAGCAAAATGACCAATGGCTTGTAACATTCCCCAGACATAGAATTTGTCCAGGTTTACACTGTTCTTAATTTACAAATCATGGTCTCTCATTAAAAAATTGAAGCCCCACGAATATAACAATACTGTATATTTGTGTACTGTGTGCAAGCATGGGTGAAATTGTCCCTTATGGGGATAAAATTGAGAGTTATCTTTAGACCATAAATTGTTCTTTTGACAAAGTTATGAACCATTGCCAGGTCTAATACACTCAACTATAAAATCTAGGAAGCAAAAAGTGGATCATTGAGATATTTTCCCTAAATCATGATTAGGAAGAGTTCCCATTGTAAATTATAGGAATGTTAAGGGCAGTCAAAAATTAATTTATTAGTTTGATTACAAAAGAAACTTTGGATTTATCCAAATCTTATTACATGGAAATCATCCTCTCCTATGCAATGAAGTATCTACTGAGTCACCAACACTGTAACTTGGAAATAGAATAATGTACACAAAGGAAAACTATTACACATTGATGTGGACATGACATAATGCATGGCAAAGACATAAAACTAGATTTGACTTCTCTTTGACTGACAGTTACAAAAAAATGTTCATATTGTTGAATGGATAAGTGAACTCAAAGACCTAAGATTGCTCCTGTACCTACTCACATTCATTTTAACACACTGGAAAAATAATTGTCAATTATAGTGCTGTCATTGCCTTTGCTTTAATTTTTGATGCAATATGTCCACTGGTTTGAGACTTACTAATTCACTCATGTTATTCCTTTATGCTCAGGGGTGTCATCTCATCTCAGTTTAAGCTGGAGACTAAAAAGCTTCATGCTATGGTGAATTGAGTTGGTGGCTTTCTTTTGAAGTACAGTATGATAAATTTAGTGAACGTCAGTACAAAGCAAGCAAATTCTACACAAGAATGATATCATCTAGTTTTTGAACTATGTAACTAATGCAGAATGTCCTTTCTCTACCTCACACTTAAGGCTCTGATCTATAAAGGCTAAATAAAACCCATCTGTACATCAAAGGCATTTAGCATTGATTCTGATCGTTGGCAATAACTTAATAAATGAATCTATCCTTGTTGCTAATCATAATTCTTTACCATTTTTTGGTGATTACACATTTTCACTGAGCTTTTGTTCAATGCCAGACTTTTGATGTACTGTATCACTCTATATGACAGCCAATGGGATCAGAATTTCTATGATTCTTATTTCAGTAGATTACATTCCTGATGTTCAGAAAGGAAGAGGATTTTTTTTTCTAATGTCACATAGCCAGACACTGAGTGAGTCTCTGACTGCAGGATGATTTCATAGCTTTAAAATAAATGTACTAAGGCCTCAGCCTCCCTGGGGAGCTGAAAGGATGTGATAGTAGGGTTTTAGTTGGGGGTGTGGTAGGGGAGGAGGGGAGGGAGAGGGAACTGGGATTGACATGAAAAACAATCTTGTTTCTAATTCAATAAAAATATCTGCAAAAAAGAAAAAAATTCCATGTACTTAGTTATTTTACTAAATGAAAGGGGTATATTTGAAAACGAAGTAGGATATTGAATGCTGGATAAGATGCAGTATGACCACATTGCAAAAGAAACTGTATGTCATACTATGGCATTTACACTTAGCTTACCTAACTTCCTGTGATATAACTCTAAAGTATTTTCCTCAGAAGCAGGTATGCAGTCATACCTCAAGAGAATAATATGTATCAAATAGACCCTATGTATAAGCATCATCTATGATACTCCTATAATAATAACTTAATCGCCTTATTACCTATAACTCAGGATGTATGCCATCACAAAGGAACTGTAGGTGTAGGATCCTATCAACATGTCTTTGTCTTCCTTTGTTTACATATATGTGCTAGCTCATTATGTGCTAGTTCATTTTTATTCTCAGTGTAAACTAGAGTTATCTTGTAAGAGGGAACAACTGAAGAATTTTGCAGATTTCATTGGACTGTTTCCATCTCTCTTGATGATTTGTGTTAGAGATGATTGTCCAATATGGGTGGTACCATCCTTAGGCTAGTGGCTATATGAGAAATATGGATGAATATAAAGCAATGAGGGAGAGAATAAACATTGTTCTCCTTGTATGTGTTTGGTCTCTGCGCTGACATCCTTCAGTGATGGGTTGAAGCTTGAAAGTGTAAGACCAATAAAGTTCATCCTCCTCAGGTTTGCTTTTGTTCAGTGTGCTTTATTACCGAATCAGAAAAGCAAGCTAGAAAAATAGTTCAGATGAAATTGGTTTTAAGAAGAGCCATAAATTTAAAATATATGTATATAAAATAAAACCAGAATGTATGCCTATTTTGTAGTTTTTAGAAATTATCACATTATAGTCAAATTTTATCACTTACATCAAACTATTTGCTTTGAAGCAAATTCCATTTCATACATTGCATAAAATATTTTCTTAAATTTATAGAGAAAAAGATTCCATAATTATTCATACTAGTGTTGTTGCTTTTTACCCATTTGACACAAACCTAGACATAAATGGGAAGAGGGTATCTTACTTGAGAAAAAGCCTTCATAATATAGGTCTGCAGGTAATTCTGTGGCGGTATTTTCTTGATGAATTGTTAATATAATAGCCCAACCTGGAGTGTGTGATGCCACCCCTCGGCAGTTGATACCCAATGCTATAAGAAATCAAACTGATATTTACCTGGCAGGGGAGATACCATGATCACGAAGGTGGTTTTCCCAGGGCAAGACTTATCCATTGCACTCCAGATGTGCTGACTCCAGTGATTTCCCCAAATGCGGGAAAACAGAAATCAAGCTGAGCGAGCTATGAAGAACAATCCAGTATGCAGCATTCTTCCACTGCATCAGCCTCCCTTTCTGTCATAAGGTTCTTTCCTGAAGTTCCTGTCCTAACATCCTTGGTAATGACCTGAAATTTGCAAGATACAATAAACCCTTTCCTTGCCATGTAGCTTTTGTACATGGTGTTTTATCACAACAACAGACATAATAATAACTAAGACTCATACAATCTAGAACCTTCAAGTTAGGATTTTTAAATTAGAGTTTTATTTTTTATCTATTATATTTATTACACTATCAGTTATGTATGTGGTATGTGTGAGTGAGTGAGAGAAAGAGAGAGATACATACACAGAGATAAGTGGGAGGATGAGGAGATGGCAGGAGGGCAATTACCTCTCTATTACTACCATGAGGTTGGAGATTGTACTCAAATTATTATATTTGACTCTAAGTGCTCTTATCCACTGAGCTCTTACCTCAATGGCCCCAAATTAGAATGTCTTTGACCAAAGCCCTGACCTGCACAATCTGAGTGTACTATTAGATATAAAAATAGAATATTTTTAAAATTTGACAAATATACTTCAAAAGACTATTTTATGACAACAGGAAATTATATAATGTTGAAATATCTTTGTCTCTCAGTAAGGTTCCTCCAGAGTTTTCCATTTTCTGTTTCATGGGGAGGCTTGCATGCTATAGTGGCTGAGCAGTGTAGTGCAGACAAACTATACAATGTATTAGTACTTGTGTAAACACCAAAGCTTTATCTCTGACCTGCAAAGATTAACAATCTTTAATCCCAATGATAATCACCTTAAATCATTCTAAGGACACACATTTCTGGGAACTGGCATAAAGACTCTTGTTCATTAAATTGGGTGGGGCTGTGAGTTTAAATGTCTCACAAGTGCTCACATAGAGTTGATATCATTGGTCAGGGTTCCTGCAATCTCTTAGCCTAGTAAAAAAGTGAACATGAATTCAGAGCAAGTGGAATGATGAGATTCTACATTGCCTCATTGAATTATCATCTTAGTATTACTCCAGAGGCCTCAACCTTGACCCACTGCAGCCCAGGGATGCAGTCCAACCTGATACATACTAAACATGTCATTGCTTCTTGTAGAAAATGAGGGGTTCTGCAATAGGATGATCTCATTAACTTAGCAGATACATGTTTATGACATGTCAATAAGTCCTTCATGCAGAATTCCCATCTCAAACTTAAGGTGTATAAAATTGTTCAGTCATGACAAGCACTACTTTGCATTGTACCTGTAAATAAAACCACAGAGGAGGTGCTGATGAGAAACAGTATGAGAAATATCAAAGGATTTTTATAAAGTTAATAGTGAATGTCCCATTTTGGAACACTCAAATATTGATTTTTCTAAAATGGAACATCCCACCTGTCACCTCTGGACAAACCCAAATTTGCTTCTGGTTCTGCCTTGCCTTTATGTGTATTGCCATGGATGGTCCTATGAATTAGTGTGTCAAATCGGGACACTGTTGGTATGTAGTTGAAAAATTATTAACCTGGGGCTGCTGAGATGGTTTCCTAGGTAAAGGTGGTTACAGCCAAGTCTGACAACCTAAGTTCCATCTCCAAGACTATAGTGGAAGGTGAGAAAAGACTGTCCTAAGGATCTCCACATATACCATTGCACATAGTATGGAGCACAGGAGGAATTGTGACTCTTCTCCTTCCAAACGGTGTGAATTTGTCCAACTTAGCACTGTACTCTGAGATACAGATCAGCTTATTCCTAGCTCCATGTTGTGTTACCAGAAGTACCTTGTCTCAGGAACTTCTTAATCCTGGTCAACCAGGTTACAGGTCATTCTGACTACCACCCCATAAAAATACCCCCCTCCAAAAGAGGAAAGGGCCTTACTATCCAGGTCATAGTATTGTTTTTAGGGTGGAACTCTGTAACCACAGTCAGAACACAGTGAACTGTTAAATCTCTCTGACCCTTAACTCATACTATCTCTTCCATGGTCTGATATGAATCTTCTCCTGGGGAACAGCTCACACTTCTCACTGTAATGTTCAGAAAATACCTTCCATTTAATTCCTACTACTCTTTGATACAATTCCACTGTCTGAGTATAGTTCCTTCTCATATGTGAGTAACAAAGACTCATTTTCTAAAAAAGAGTACTGGACACTTATGCAAGTAAATCTAATGAGATAATTCTATGATTCTAGAAGGCAGGAATCAATCCAGAATTTCGGGTACGCTAACATACCTTAAACCATTCAAACAAGGCCCTTCCTGCCCTTCCTCATCAGCTTAGTATTTAAGAATGCACACCATTACACATTGCTTATCTCTTGCCTTCCCCTCTGGTGTTTATATCTGTCCCTTCTCCATAAACTGTGTATGAGTTAGTCATCAATCTCATTATCAGGGGAGGGAATTTAAGGTAGCCTCTCCACTGTTGCTTAGATAGTGACTTGGTGTCATCCTATTAGATCTCTGGACATTTCCCTAGTGCCTGATTTCTCTTTAAACCTATACTGCCTCCCTCTCTGATGGTATCTTAGTTTGCTCTCCTCTATTCTTCCCCTTAAACAAATGTTATCCTAGAGCTTCCATCCAGCAGCTGATAGAAGTAGAAGCATACACCCACACCTAAACACTGAACTGAACTGGAATCCACTTGCAGAAAAGGAGGAGTGATGAGCAATGAGGTCAAGATCAGGCTGGTGAAACCCACAGAAACAGCTGACCTGAATAAGGGGGAGCTCTTGGCCCCCAGACTGATCATTGGGAAAGCAGCATGAAACTGATCCAGACCCCATGAATGTGGGTATCAGTGAGGAGGCCTCAGAAATATATGGGGCCTCTTTTAATAGATTAGTACTTATCCCTGGCATAGGAATGGACTTTGGGAGCCCATTTCACATAAAGGGATATTCCCTCAGCCTAGATACATGGGAGAGGGCCTATGCCCTATCCCAAAGGATGTGACAGACCTCAAAGATCCCCCATGAAAGGCCTCACTCTCCCTGGGGAGCAGAAATGATATGGTATAGGTAGGGTGTTAGTGGGGAGTATTAGGGGAGAAAGGGAGTGAGAGGGAACTGGGATTGACATGTAAAACAATCTTGTTTCTAATATAAATAACAAAATAGAGAAAAAACTGTATGTGAATTTAACTCTACAATTGGACATTCTGTTTATTACTAAGCTTATCAAAGCATACCACCTTTCAGGCCATCTTGATTTTTGTAGTTTTCTGCTCTAAAGTTTAGTTTTTTATTGGGACATAGTTTATTAGAATGGAGGGTAGTAGGTAGCAGGCATTTTCAGGGGTCTACTGTTTTCCTAGCTACAAACTAGGCCTAATCTGGCATGAGACACATTTGAAAAGGAAATAGTTGGTTCTATTGCTTATGAATGTTACCATGTTCAGGTTCTCAGCAAGCTCTTAGCTGGACTTCAGGCGAGTGCTCAGAATTCCATCTGAACCCATCAATCAACCATATTATTTGAAAAGATAGTTATTTCTGTGATTCTTTGCCGAGCCATAGTTGAAGCCCTAGCCTCTCTACAGGTAACCCAAATTCCAAAAGGTAGTAGACACATCCTTCAAAGTCCAAAACACAGTTTCTACCTTGATGTCTATATTCCAGCATTGGTACTTTCCTCAATATTCTGAAAGAGATTCATCTCTTGGGTCAGCTCTTTGCTTCTTGTGTCAGAAGCATTCCATCTTCCAGCATTCATTTAGCCTTCATCTAAGGCATGTGTTTTCACCTGTATCAGACATGACAGTTTAGGCCTGGATAATTCTTTGTTGTGGGAGTTTGATTTGTGCAAAATAGTATATTAACTGCCTTCCCTGGCTTCTATCTCCAACTCACTCATATCAACTTTATCTTCTATTATGAAACCATAAGTCTCTACCCCCAATGTCAAATGTCCCTTTGGGGACAAAACTGTCTGGGTTTGAAAGCTGTACATTTCCATCTCCACTTTCCAGCCCAAATCCAGTACTCAGCATTTACCACATCTTCCAAGTATCTATGTCCCACATCAATTGTTTAGGAATGTGTTTTCCTCCCTCTTGTCATTGAAAACTCTTTTAAAGTGATCTATTTTTCTTTTTCATCCTCTTGTATAAATGGTTTATTAGCAAGCCTCTAGTAAGAGTTTTTTGAATGAAGAATAGTGTCACCTAGCTGTTCCTTTTGCTAGTGTTATACATTTCCTTACACAAGTGAACCCAGAATGTCTTAGCATTCTGAAATCAGCTAATATATCTTCCAGTTTTAAGAAAGTGTGTGTGTGTGTGTGTGTGTGTGTGTGTGTGTGTGTGTGTGTGTGTGTGTACACACATTAGAGTGTGTGTGGGCTTACGTTAATTTTCTAAAGATTGGTTTGATTAGAATCGTCTTAAAACATAAATTCTGATAAAAGGAAAAGGATTGCCAGCTATCTCCCACCCTCCATTATGTTCTGTTTTCATTTGGGTTTCCCTTAACCTTGCTTTCTTGAAGTCTGGTCCTGTTTTATTGAGCTTGCAACCTTTGCTTAGCTTGCAAAGATGTATTGCTGAATTATCCAGTTAAATTGTCATATTTGCTTCTTTTTTCTATCCTGTCTCTTCTAATCAGCTGTTCTGCTAACTGGGGGCCTGGCATAAAGATGTGCTATGAGCATATCTGTTCACATCTGGCATATAAAGGGTGATGGGTCACATTTGTAGAGGCAGCACATCTGACTTCATAGCAGTTTAATAAAAGAAAAAGATGAAAGTCCAGCCTAAAAGTTCTTGGAACTTGATTGACCACAATAATTGGGGCATTTCCAGCTGGCATTCAGCCTGGCACAGAGACCAAAGAATGAGGCAGGTTAGGATCTGGGAGCTCACAATTGCCAAGTCATTTTCTCCATTTGTTCTTTCTGGCCTGTGACATTAGATTCTGAGCAGGCTTATTCTTTTCATTCCCTCTTTCATTGTGCCCATCTCAGATTATGAGCCAGTCAATATCACACCATTATTTTTAAGGAACAACCTTAACTGTCCTTAGGTGGTAACCATCAACATAAGGGACAGTATTTCTACAAATAACCAATGTTTCATGGACTCTTCTACTCTGGTCCTTATTGAACAATGGCAGCAATAGTCAATGGAGGAACTTCAGAAGTGCTTTCTGATTTATTGAAGGACTGCCTGCCTTTAACCAGGGGCAAGGGAGAACACTGGGAAATAACCAGGAACATAGGCTGGTAGAGGTGGAATCCAGATTGAACTGCCAGGGAAATGATTTATAAATTCCCTTCTAGAATGAGTCATTCAAGAGACACAGAGTGAATTCATGGAATTTCAAACAGATAGATAACAAGGCAATTTAAATACTGAAAAATTTGGAGCCTCTTTGAACTCTCTATCCATATATATTCCCCCATGCTATCATTCTTTAATTGTCATCCAGTAAATTCTTGTGTATTCTTTTCTCTCCATATTTTTACAGCATCTGAATGGCAGGTAAATTCCTGAGAGTATAAGTCTATCAAACCAGGTGATGACATTCTATATCTGTTTTAGATACAGATAGATTGCTTCTTGAGTGTTCACTTCACCAGGTAACACAGCACATGAAAATATTATTAGTCAACATTTTGTTTGGAAATATGCATTCTACGTGTTAGATAATTTTGACAAAGAGTTGATGTATGTTGTGAGACATTATTCCTGGGGAGATACAAACAAATGTCTAGTTACCCAAGACAGGGAACTGATGACAGACATTAAAGATACCATCAAAGTCCAATGGTGAAACAATGAGTTATATTTTGGTTGCTTGCAGAATGTGGAAGAGAGGGTACTTACAGGAGCACAAACAACAGAAGAGCAGCTGCATTTCCAAATCCTGCCACAGCATATATGACAGCTCACAAAAGGTGTAAACCTGGAACATACCGAACAGTCTTCAGAGAGTTCAACATGTTGGGGAATTTCCTTTTTCCAGGTTATTCAGTTAGCTTGTGCCTCTTCCAGGCAATTCACTTGGTTTCTGTTTCTGTCAGCTCTCTGGCAGGTCTCTGCTTCTTCCATTGCCTGGGGATGTCGGAGAGTCTTCTTTGCTGCTTTACTGTGTATTTGGTCTTAGAAAGGGAGGATATTATCGAACTGGTTACTTTCAAGAAATCTGTAAGTTTCAGGGACTTCCTGTTGTACTGAGTTTCCTTGCATAATGAGGGATTAAAAACAAAGCAAACAAACCTTGCAGACCAAACATGTACTCCACTGAGATACTCCCAACCCCACTTACACATTACGTGTGAACAGTCATCTATACAGAAGTGGGAGGAGATGGTTTCTGGAACCAAAACCATTACTTCACTGACTCTGAAAACTGTTATCCTTTGTTTGTTGGATTCTTTATTTACTTTTTAAAGAAATATTAATCTATAATACTTGCCAAATATTTGGGGAAGACATTTACATAGTACAATATAATGAGAGCAAAGTTGTTTTCAAATGTGTACTTATTAGCTAAATATATAACAATAGGAATTGTGCAGTTTGTTAAGGAATTTTATTACTCTGATATAGAACTCACATGAAAATATTAAAAGTAAAAATAGATGAATAAAATTGTCGATGTATCAGGAGATCAAATACAATGAGATTGTTAAATCAGTATTGCAAGAAAAGAATTAAAGTGACATGCTCAAAGGTGAATATGCTCTACTTCATTGTTGTTAGGAAAATGCATATATTAGGAAAAGCATAAAGCAGTACCACCACATTGGCACATGAAAAAAGTAAAAATAGCAGATGCTACTAAATATTAGCAACAAGCAAGACAAATTTGAGCTTGGACTCCTTGCTGATGAACATGTGCATTATTTTGATTCTTTGGACAACTGTTTAGCAGTGCTTGGTAAATTGTATGCAGACATACACATTTGTAACTATACATACCATAGGACCCAGCACTTCCACTGCTAGGAACTAATCATAACTAAAACATGCACCTCTGTGAACTCCCAAAAGGTATAAAAAAACCATTCATAACACAAATATGTTAAAATCAGTACAATAGAAAAAACCCTCTGAATGACACACTGGGTAAAATACTGTGTATTTGTCCACTTTGATACTAAGGTATGCCAAGAGCAAACTTTTGCTAAATACAGCAGGACAAACAAATCCAAACAAGAATCTAAAGACTTAAGGGTCCAGCATTTAAAAACACTCTGCTCCTGCAGAGGACCCAGGCTCAGTTGCCAGCATGCACATAGGGCAGTGCATAAGCACCTGAAACTTAAGTTTCAGGGAATCCAGGTACTTCTTTTGCCACTGGAATCAGCATACACATCAATGCACATACAGAAATAAAACCACACACACACACACATACACACACACACACACACACACACACACACACACACACACACACACACACACACACACACGGAAAAGTTGCTAGAGAGACCTAATTTTAAAAGAATCTAAACAAAAACAATGGATTCTTAAGCAAGAAACAATTGCTTCCTTTATAAAAAGAGAAACAAACTATCACAGTTTAGAAACAGCCAAAACAAATGAATGGTGACAGATGTTCATATTGAAGGTTTTGGGTAGAGGAAGGAATGGATGAACAGAGGTAATGAGGGCTACTGCTGGGATAAGTTTTATGTTCATCTTCCTCATCTGACTGATGTGTACCTGGTAAAGACAAGGATTTGCTTCTTAAAATTTTAATCATATTTTAAATTCAGCATTTGATACTTAGATAATATTTCAAGAGTTGAGATAATCTCAGGTTTCTAAGCAGTTCAGTTATTGATGTTATATCTAAGGTGTGTGCACATTTATGAATAAAAGTCAGTATTTGACAACCAAGTCTTATAATCAATATTATTTCATTATTTTAATTACCTAAAATGGAACTGATATGCATATTTATTTCCAATATTCATCATGAATTACTCTGAAGTAGTCACAGCATAACATAAGTACTGACTCATGAAAATTCTTCACACATAAAATTTATGTCTATTATTAATGAGGCTAGATCTTACAAATCCTGATTGTTTCTCTTTAATGAATGTCAATGTTAATCCTGAACATTTTTGAGAAGCATACACAAAATGAAGTCTGTTAGTAGCCATAGATAAATATCTTGTTTGGAGTTAGAAGGTTTAGCCTTGATCTGCTGTCTCCACCTTGACTTCTCTGTTTTCTTCTGCTCTGAGCATATACTTACTTTCTGTCCTACTTATGCAGTGTGGCCCAGGTGTGAAACATTCAATTTCCAGGAGTCAGTCTGTGAAAACAGATGGCATTAAATATTTATCAAGATCACCTCTTTTGGTTTTTACTTTTTTCTGCATCTTGTTTGCAGATCTGGACCGACCGGAACACACTGTGAGATGGACAGAGACTGTTGACTAGCATGCTGCCTTTGCAATCAGAACCAAATGCCTTCATTTCTGTGCAGATATTCACCAACTGACTTTGGGCAAGTCACTCCAGCTCCCTACCTCATGTTGTTTGTATGTGCTGAGTAACAGTAGTGGCTACTTCCTGCAATCATCATGAGAACTAAATGAGAGACTTTCTGGCTTGGATCTTAAGAAAATGTTAATTTTTATTCTATTTTCTTCCAGTTTTTACTATATAATTTTGTGAATTGAGATAATTTCTATGTAATGAAGCCTTTCATTTAAACTACATAATTCAGTGATATTTTAAGTATGTAGCCAAGTTTAAACTATCACTAGTACTATGTAACTTCAGATTGTTATTGTTATTTCACCTTTGTGAGAAATGTCACAGGTGTTACATCTTAGTTGACCATGTTCTCTCCACTCAGCTGTGGACTACCGATATCTATTCTGCATGACTATGGATTTGCTTTTTTAAGGTGTTGCATGTAAATTGAGTCATATATTATAAGACCTGTTTTATATTGTCTGGCTTTCATTACGTAGCATTTTTCAAAGTTAATTCATGTTGTGCAATGGAGTAACACTCCCCTTCTTGTTAAGAGCACATTAGTATTTCACTGTAGGAGTATATCACATGCTGTTTATCATTAACTATATTATTAATGGAAAGTCCCTTTGATAATAAATATAGAATTTTCATTACAGTTACTATGGAAATTTCTATCCATTCCAATGCTTACATAAAAGGCCTTTTTAAAAATACATTTTAATTAGTGTGCCATTAGATAAAGAAGAAAGTTCCCTTAGTCTCATTCTTCTCATCTTTAATGGGGATAACACTTCGTATATAACCCTACAATTAAACATTTCTTGCAACACAATCTCCTTTTTGTGTTTGTGAGAAATAGGTACTGGATCTATTACTGTGTATTATTACTTCTATTATTGGGAATAAATGATGCTGTTAAGCCATGCCATACATCTACCAATTCAGCAAATTTCAACATTATTATTTACTGCCCTGCCCTCATAAACCATGAGATAAAATTAAATAATGTCCTACCTATGACCATGATAACTAACTTAAAGCAACTAGGGTTATAATTTTATTTATGACTTTTTGTGGTCTAATTTTGGATTAATACAATATAAAGAACAGCTAACTTAAATTATTCCAGAAGGAAAGCTCTTGATGATATAGATGATACTATAATTTATATGCATAAATAAAACTGGCATATATATGTGTGTGTGTGTGTGTGTGTGTGTGTGTGTGTGTGTGTGTGTAGATGTAGACCTATCTAATCAATCTCCATTTCTTTTCCTGCTACCATATCTTGTATTGGAACAACTCATCAAAATCTGCTGAAATCAATTGAAAAGGCGATTGAGTAGCAGCACCGGAGTTGAGTAGAGTCCTTGTGCATGATAGATTCAAGAATGAGCCTCATCTATCCCCCTTTTCCCAGCAGCTTGTTTTATTGGTCCAGATCACCAGCTTGAGACTAGGTATCCCAAAGATCCATTTTCTGCATTCATCCATGGTGGAAGCAGTCACCTGTTAAATTTAGATTTCTTGAAAGTGCCAAGAATGTGACACAATGATAAACAGCTACTGTTTCTAGGAAAGGTTGACAAAGCTTAGTCCTTCTGTGTTAATTGCTTTGTGGCACTGAACCATAAAAATGGCAGCAACTGGATCCATAGCATCCTGACATCATATTTGGGTAGACACTGATCTTAGTGACACTAAGACCATTTCATTCATCTCTGGGTTGTGGGCTTACTGGCTACCACTGGTCTTAGTATATGGCTTTCTGAGTAAATGAGAATCTATAGGAATTTCTTGAGGGAATTAATTACAAGCAAATTTCACCTTTCTTACCATCACTGGCCATTTTCTTTACTTTTGAGCTTTTAACTCATAACCTCTATGTTCTTCACATGAGAAGACATGCTTATATAATTTATGGCCGGCAAATTCTCTGGTTGTCTACACTGAGGAGTTGGTTAAGGTCTCATTGCTGTTGAAGAAAACTCATTTCAGAAGAAGCATATTTGTTGTAAATAAGCTGCTCCATTCATTCAACCCTTAGTTTCAGTGGTCAGAGTTTTCACTAAAAGGAAGGGTCTACATCCCTTAATATTTTAAAGTGGTTTATTGATATGGATTTTTCATGAATATCATTATTAAAAATTTCTATGGCATCTGAAAATATTAAATTATTTCCATATCCTTTGGCTTTGTTCCATAATTTGGCTGCCCTCTATAACATTTTATTTTGATTTCCAAAGCTACTTTCTTGGGAAGTGTCATTAGACTATTTCACAGTGAGCAGTTTTGTAATTTTATTTGATATGGATTGAAAACACTTGTAACAAAATAGAGTATGAATACATTATAAATGAATTGGTATTGTAGGAGAAAATATGCTCAAGTTACAATGTTCACATATCTATGGAAAATTACTCACTCAGCACCTGTTTTGTACCCACCCTTGTTCTAACAACACTGGCAGGCAGTAATATTGAACAAAATAAATAGTCTCTGGCCATGTGGATCTAAAATTTTGGTAGCATAGACAGACAAGCAAATAAATAACATATTTAGGATTTGGAATGCTAAGAACCATGGAGAAAAATAAATTGAAAAATGATGTTAGAATAATATTGGTTCAGTAAGTGGCTGTACGTTTTAAAATGTTTTTTTTTTTTTCAAGGATGAGTTCTCAGTCAGAAGTGACGTTTGAAAAACATTCTAGAAGTGGTAAGAAGAAGAACCAGATGATGTCTCTGCAGAAGTAATTGAATATAAAGCTTTAAGGCAAATATTCATGGCATATAAGAGAGCAGTATCTGGAAAAACAGAATAAAATGGGAGGGGAGGGGACAGGAGAATTGATGGCATTAGGGAGACTTGCTATACTGTAGCTTAGATATGATATTATTTACTGCCTGTAGTTAAGGATAATTTATATATGAGAGTGTTCTTTTTTAATTATAGAAATCTTTGAGTTTTGACTCAAATATTAGTTGTATACCTAACAACATAATCATAACAAAATATCTTCATCATCTCCCTCAATCTTTTATGTTCCCTTCCATAATCACCATACATGACAGCATCTAATATATTTTCAGTCAAAAAGGTTATGTTCATTGGAATGTGGTATCAGCATTCTTTTACTTAGGAATAAAATAAGGGATCATGTGACAACATATATACAATACTAATATGTTTTGCAGGACTGGGATTAACCAAAAGTGAATTCACAAATGTGTACATCCAAATTTACCTGATGGTGGATGTTTGCCTTGTTTCTAAATATTAGCTATTTAAAAGGAAATGTTTCTTCCTTACCATGAAATGCACCCCCATCAAAATGTCTCTTTTGTTACTCTCCACCTCTATCTTACCCACAACTTGCCTGGCTTGCCTAGCCTACCCACCCCTCTCCCTCGAATTGGTATCCCAAACCCCCACCTCAGTGCACGATTTATTCATGAAATCTTTTCTATTTCCCCTTACCAGAGAAATACATACATCTCTCTTAGGGATCTCTTTGGTATCTAGGTTGGTTGTTCTGAACTTATGAGTGAGTACATATCATGATTGTCTTTCTGGTCTGTGTTACCACACTCATAATGATTTTTTCTAGTTTCATCCATTTGTCTGCCAATTTCATGAGGTTATTGTTTTTTACAGCTGAGTTACACTAAGTTGTATAAATGTACCATCTAGATTGTTTCCAGGTTTGGGCTATTAAATAGGGTTATGGAGAAACCTGGTGCCAGGGAAACTCCCAGGAATCCACAGGATGACTCCAGCTAAGACTCCTAGAGATAATGGAGAGGGTACCTGAACTGATCATCTATTGAAATCAGTTTGGGGACTACCATAATTATCATAATAGAGCCTTTATCCAGTAACTGATAGAAGCAGATGCAGAGATCTTCAGCTAAGCACTGGGCTGAGCTCTGGAAGTCCCTCTGGAAGAGGGATTGTATAAGCAGGGATGCGGGGGTCAATGTCTTGATGGGGAAACCCACAGAGACAGCTGACCTCATCACAAAGGAACTCATAGACTCTGGACAAACAGTTATGATGCCTGCCTATGATCTAACTAGGTCCTCTGCATGTGGGTGAGGTCTGTTGGTAAGTCCCCTAGCAGTGAGATCAGGACCTGTCCCTAGTGCTTCACCAACTTTTCAGAATATGTTCCCAATTCTGGATTATTTTATGTAGTCTTGTTGCAAGGGGAGGAGTTCAGTCCTACCTTAACTTGATTTGCCATGCTTTCTTCAAGTACATTGGAGGCCTGTCTCTTTCTGGATGGAGATGGAGGAAGAGTGGATGGAAAGGAGGGTGAAGAACAGTAGAATAGGAGGAAAGAGAAATTGTGGTTGATGTCTAAAATAAATGAAAATGTTAATTAAATAAAATTTAAAAGAAATAAGTATGTTATAAACATGTGGATATAACTGGTCTGAGGGGTAGTTTTTTAATTTTCCCCAAGCAAATACCTAACAGTGAAATTGCTAGGTGTTATGTTATATAGGTGTTAACTACACAAGAAAATGCAATACTGTTCCTAGCAAAAAGATGTATCATTTTACATTCTTGTTAGCAGTGTGTGATATTCCCAGTTAAATACTGTCTGTTCTGTCATTGCGTGCTATTTTTTTCACTGCCATTTTAAGGGATTGTTTGGTTTGACAAGTGAGCTTGTCTAACTTTTGTATGCTTATTGGTGATTTGTATATTCATTTCTGTGAAAATGATGTTCAAACGATTTTACTAAACTACAATACATTTACTGCCTTTTCTAGGAGACCTCTACTCCACAAACTATAGCATACTGTCATTGTTCTTGGTTGTGACTCAGAAGTTGAAGGAACAATCATACTGCTGAAAATACTAGATACTTTGCATACAGAGTTGGGAGGAATTTAGTTTGAACTGATCTAGAAATTTATTCCCTGAACGGTGTTTATAATTATATCAGATGTCACTATGCAAGCTGCAAGGGAAAAAAAACCAATAACTTTACTCAGCTTTAAATAAAATAAACATATACACAAAAAATATGAGCTAGAATGACTGCCTGACCAGTAGTGGAAACTGGGGGTAACCAACAGTTATTTATTTGAGTGAAAAAAAAAATCATCATTCAGAAAGAGGTCAAGACCAGCCTAGAGAAATCAACAAAACAGCTGAACTGAACAAGGGGTTGCTCATGGACCCCAGAATCATAGCTGGGACACCAGCATAAGACTGTTCCAGACAATCTTAATGAGGATGATGGTTTGGAGGTCTAGGCAGTCTATGGGGCCTCTAGTCCAAATAGATCAAATATCTCAACAAAAATCCAGCCACACCAAACCTCTTGGAAGAGAAGTTAGGTGGTACCCTTGAACTAATTGGTAGAGGAGACTGCTTCCTGAACATAACACCAGTAGAACAGACACTGAGATTGGCAATTAATAAATGGGACCTCCTGAAACTGGCAAGCTTCTGTAAGGCAAAGGACACAGTCAACAAGACAAAATGGCAGCTCACAGAATGGGAAAAGATATTCACCAGCTCTACATCTGACAGAGAGCTGCTCTCCAAAATTTGCAAAGAACTCAAGACGATAGGTTTCAAAATACCAAATAATCCAATTAAAAAGTGGGGTACAGATTTAAATAGGGACTGGACAATAGAGGAGTCTAAAATGTCTGTTAGACACTGAAGAATGTGCTCAACATCCTTAGCCATCATGTAAATGCAAATAAAAACAACTCTGAGATATCAATCATCTTGCTCTGGTCAGAATGGCTAAATTCAAAAACACCAATGACAGTTTATGCTGGAAAGGATGTGAGAAAGGGGAATACTCCTCCACTGCTGATGGGAGTTTCAACTCTTTGCCATTTTTTAAATCAATATGGAGATTCCTCAAGAACCTGGGAATCAGTCTACCACAAGATCCAGCAATTCCAATCTTAGGCATACACCCAAAAGATGCATATTCATAAAAGAACAGCTGCTCAACCATGTTCATGGCAGCATTATTTGTGATGGCCTGAACCTGGAAGCAAACTAGATGCCCCTTAACTGAAGAATGGATAGAGAAAATGTGGTAAATTTACATAATGGACTACTACACAGCAGGGGTTGGGGGGAGATAATGGAATCTTAAAAATCACAGGCAAACGGGGGGAACTAGAAGAAACCATCCTGAGTGAGGTAACCCAGTCACAAAAAAAGACAAAATGGTATATACTCACTCATGTATGCATTTTAAACACAAAGCAAAGGGTTACCAGCCTATAATCCACACTGCCAGAAAAACTAGGAAACAAGGAGGACCGTAAGAGAGACATACATGGTCCCCTGAAGAAGGGGAAAGGGACAAGATTTCCTGAGCAAATTGGGAGCATGGAGGGAATCAAGAGGGAGGTAGGAGTAAGAGAAGGGGAGAGGAGGACATGAGGAAGCAAGAAAGTTGAATAGGAGGAATAATAGAGGAGAGCAAGATAAGAGTTACCATAATAGAGGGAGCCATTATAGGTTTAAAGAGAAATCTGGCACTTGGGAAATGTCCAGAGATCTACAATGTTGAACCAACCTACCAATTTAAGCAATAGTGGAGACACTACTGTAAATGTCCTTCCTGGGGAATGAGATTGATGACTACCCTATATGCCATCCTAGAGCCTTCATCTAGTAGCTGATGGAAGCAGAAGCAGATACCCACAGCTGAACACTCAACTGAACTCCTGGTATCCAGTTGCATAGAGAGAGGAGTGATGAGCAAACAGATCAAGACCAGCCTGGTGAAACCCACATAAACAGCTGACCTGAACAAGGCTGAGCTCATGGACCCCAGTCTGATAGATGGGAAACCAGCACAAGACTGATCCAGACTCCCTGAACATGGGAGTCAGTGAGGGGGCCTGAGCAATCTATGGGGCTTCTGGTAATAGATCAATATTGTTCCCTAGTACACAAATGGACTTTGGGAGCCCATTCCACATAGAGGGATACTTTCTCAGCCTAGACACTTGGGGAGGTTCTAGGCCCTGCTCCAAATGATATGATAGACTTTGAAGATCACCCATGGAAGGCCTCACCCTCCCTTGGGAGCTGAAAGGGGATGGGATAGTGGGTTACTGGGGGGTAGTGGAAGAGGGGAGGAAGAGGGAACTGGGATTGACATATAAAACAACCTTGTTTCTAATTTAAGTAAAAATAGAAAAAAGAACCATACATTTATCTATTCATGGATATTCCTTACATTTCTAGTAATGATTGACAATTTTACTTATATTTTTATATGCATGAAATTAAAATTATCAACATCATTTTGAATTTTGCTAATCTCAGACATCTTTTCCAAGAGACATAGAATTTTTAATTCACTAATTTTTTTCTTTGTTTTGTTATTGTATTTTATTTTTAGACCATTATATAAATATCCTATTTATTCCCCTATATTTCTTCCTCCAAACCCACCCACATACTCCTGTTTGTTATCCTTCAATTTCATGGCCTCTTTTTTTTCAACTAATTGTTACTCTATGTATTTATGTATATGCACATCTAGCATTTATGGTCCTAAGCATTACATTTCTAGCATATATCATCCTAAGTATAAACTGTTTATTAAAAGTTACTTGCATATATGTTTTCAGGGGTAGCCTTTTGGCACTAGATGATCAATTGTTGTGCTATTCCCTAGGAAAGATCCCTTTTCTCATGTTCAGAGTTCTTTGTGTAGGATACTTAATAGTTCTTTGTGTAGGATAAGGCCTACTTGGCTTTTCCTTTGCACTTTGGCATGTTCTTTGGTCTTATCATTATACTGTTCATATCTGGGAGATTATGGATGTTATTTCTGATGTTACCAGGAGACACAATTTCACAGAAAACTAAGTTCTCTGTGTCTGCGGTCTTGCAATCTTTCTGCTCCCTCTTCTGCAATGTTTCCTAAGTCTTGGTTATGGGAATGCTTTTTAGATATATCGATATATCCACTGGCACTGTGCTTCACAACTCTGCATTTTGCTTGCTTGAGCTTAACTATAGTGGCGTTTGGTGAAAAAAAATGAAGTTTCTTTGATAAGAGATGAAGATTACACTTATTTGTGTGTATAGGAACCAATATTTTTACACTGTTGTTAGGTGTTGTACTCATTTAGCAAATTAGAGTTGGTAGACTATCCTCTAAAAACTGTGATTTCACTAGCATGTAGTAGTTATATTAGTTTTATATCAAGCATGGTGGCTCTCATTTTGAGTGTGTCATAGGTCCAATTAAAAGCTATTGGTTACCACAAATGTGTGCCTTTACTACTGTACCCTTAGAGTTATTGCTGGTAATTGATGCAGTTCATATGTATCATAACTAGTCTGGGGATTTGAATCAGAGAATCAAGACACTTGCCCTGTATGGGACTACTTGAAAACCTGAGTTATATCCATGTATCACACAGTAGGTAGGAGAGACAATTTCAGAAATTGTCTTCTGAACACTACACATGCACTCTGGTAATCATGTCCACACCCTCACCCATACCCAACCATCACACACACACACACACACACACACACACACACACACACACACACACACATACACCAATACAATAAAAAATAAAGTAACTTTGCCTGGTCCTCTGGCTTGCATGGTTTTACAGTCATCTGTGTATGGTGGGAAATTACCAATATGGAGCCAGGACATCTGTGTTTTAATTTTAATATATCTGTAGATCACTTAGTCCAGTGGACTTATCTTTTTTGACAGGTTCAAAATTGCCACCAAACATAAATTCTGACCACTCAAAGATTATAGCTCATTGGTTTATTTTCTTAAGTATCATGATATGTTCTGCTTTTTTGCCCAGGGACAAAAAAAAATGTACAGTTTTCAGGTTTCTTAGTGTAGGAGGGCAATTTTGAAATATGTATTCCCTCATGGGTAAAAAGTTCAAACTCCCTAATGCAGTTCAATTTTTATTGTCACTTGAACCCATGCAAACTTCCCACAGACATTTGTAAGGTATAAATGATCATCTTTATTATCTCATCATGGCCTGACTTGTGTCTTGGTAACTGTGGTTCCTCAAGTAGTGGGTAGAAACATGATAAGAAGTTTAACAGCATCACCACCAGCTGCAATGATTTTTTTGGTTGAGGTGTTTCACACACTTGGGGAAAAAGGCTGCTAAAATACTCAGCAGACCCACAGGCAGATGGTCCATGGATAGGAATAAATAAGGCAGTCAGGACGTTTTTGACATTTTACAGAGAAATCCATTATGATTCATAGGCACAAACTTAATGACCTTCAAATGCTTTATATTTTTTCCAAACACGTTTACTCTGGGACTTCCCAAAGGGTAATGTGAAGTCTCATAGATTACATTTTTGCTATATTCCATCCACAAATGGATAGTCAGTGTCACTTCTCATTACACATCAATGGTAGCTTGGCATATGCAACAGTGATCAGAGTAAGGACAAAGAATGGAAAAAAGTGCTGAACCTTTGCTGTTCTAAACACAGATCTAGCTCTTATTATGGGGAGGGAATTTATCTCCTAAACCTCAGTTTCTCCAGCTACATAAAAACAAGAAAGATATGTCCTTATCTAACTTCAAAACTATTAAATTCTAAAACAATATATAATGGACTCAGTGTACAACACAGTGGTGGCATGTTGCCTGGCATGAAAATCC
This sequence comes from Cricetulus griseus, assembly GCF_003668045.3. Lineage (NCBI taxonomy): Eukaryota > Metazoa > Chordata > Mammalia > Rodentia > Cricetidae > Cricetulus > Cricetulus griseus. Next base: position 78,374,202 of record NC_048595.1, on the reverse strand, counting down.
CAGAGTTAAATCCCCAGAACTGCAAAACTAAAAACAAGATGAATATGTCATTTTTACTAAATTATAAGGACACATGTAACATAAAATATGAGGTGTATAACATATGAGGATCTGCTGTGTTTAGCTTGTTAAAAATGTGTTTCTAAGTATATCTCTGTTCTTCAACTCTTTCTACAGACACAAGGAAGCTACTATGTATTTTCAATGTGTTCTAGTGATATTTTCAGGCTTTGGACTCTATATGTCATAGTCAGTAAGGCAAAAGTATGATAAAAAATGGGTCTATGTGTGATGTGAGTGCCTGTGTATGTCCATGTTCATATAACATAACTTAGATTGGCTTAAGTTCCAATAGAAAAAATACCCTTAACAAGAGACCTTACTCTAAGCACAGTAGGATTATTAGGAAAATAATATCAAAGTATATTTACAGCTAAACTAAAGTTAGAGTTACCTGTTTAGAAAGAGATCTGTTCCAACAGAGAAATGACCTGGGGGAATGATTGTTAACTGCCTTGGTTCCACTGTATGTTTTATGGAGTAAAAATGGCAATACTTGGAATAAAAGTATTTTTAGGATTTGTTGTACAATTGCAGGTATATTTAGCACATGGCATCGAATTACAATTAAGACTAAAAGAAATTGTCTCCTGTTGGGATTCTTTCTGTTTTGGTAGTCAGTTAAGAATGATAGTCAAAAGTTTAACAGGAACAACAACAACAACAAAAAAGGCAGTAGTCAGTAGCATTACAAAAGTCCCTGACAATTATACCTATTATGATTTTGCTGGTATACAGGGTCTTATCTTCTCCAAAATTCCTCTTTTTGTTGTTGTTGTTTTAGGGTTAGATAGAAAACTAGGAGACTCAAGAATTTACATTACTTAGCATCTCCTTAATGCTTGAGTCAACCCCACAAAACATGTTCCTAAGAAAGAACAGACCCAAGATAATTATTGTCACAGCAACTAATATTCTGAGTTTTTCAAATTGCTGTTTTTGATTAAATAATGATGATGTTGGATACAAATTTGTACCATAGAAGCTTAAACATAACAGGCATAGCTTAAGCTACTCAGCATACCTTTGTTTAAAACAAAAAATACTGTGACCCAAATTCAGTTGACCTGTTACTGCTTATATGTTCATATACAAAGGTCCTACCTACAATACCACCTGGAATTGCACAATTTTTTTGCATTGTAAGCATTTTATTTGTTGCCTATTATAATATTTTATATCAGGACACAATTTGTTAGCGCTCCTACATTCAGCATTTAGGCTCTTCTCTATGGAACACAAGTGATTTGATTTTTGTTGAACAATAATCAAAATTGTTCAACAGCATTTCAGTTTTTCAGTGTAACATTTGACATCTATATCACTGATAAACAAAATAATTGGCTATAAAAGTTTCATTCATCCAGTAAGACTTATGTTTGTATAGAAGATTTAATTCTTTTTTTCTTCAGATTTTTTTATTTAAATTAGAAACAAGCTTTTTTGACATGTCAATCCCAGTTCCCTCTCCCTCCCTTCCTCCCCCTGTCCCCCATGAGGGAGCAGAAAGGTTGAATTAGGAGAAGAATAGAGGAGAGCAAGATAAAAGATACCATAAATGAGGAAGCCATTATAGGTTTAAACAGAAATTTGGTAATAGGAAAATGTCTAGATATCTATCTACAAGGATGACCCCCCCAACAATCTAAGCTATAGTGGAGAGGCTACCTTAAATGACCTTCCCTGACAATGAGATTGATGACTACCTTATATGCCATCCTAGAACCTTCATCCAGTAGCTGATGGAAGCAGAAGCAGACACCCAGAGCTAAATACTGAACTGAACTCCTGGAATCCAGTTGCAGAGAGGGAGGAGTGATGAGCAAAAGGGTCAAGACTAGGCTGGTGAAACCCATAGAAACAGCTGACCTGAACAAGGGAAACCTCATGGACCCCAGGCTGATAGCTGGGAAACCAGCCTAAGACTGATCCAGACCCCCTGAGCATGGGTGTCAGTGAAGAGGCTTTGGCAATCTACCAGGCCTCTGGTAAGAGATCAGTATTTATTCCTGGTATACGAATGGATTTGGGAGCCCATTCCACATAGAGGGATACTCTCTCAGCCTAGACATTTGGGGGAGGGCCTAGGCTCTGCTCCAAATGATATGACAGACTTTGAAATTCCTCCATGGAGGGATTTGTAGAAATTTACTAGTTTAAATTTGCAGATTTTGTTTAGATCTACTCCATGAAATTCCAAGTCATTCTCCTTAAAACAATGTGAAAGTTAGATTTTATTTTTATTTTTATTTTGTTTTTTCGAGACAGGCTTTCTTTGTGTAGCTTTTGAGCTTATCCTGGCACTCGCTCTGGAGACCAGTCTGTCCTTGAACTCACAGAGATCCACCTGCCTCTGCCTCCTGAGTGCTGGGATTAAAGATTTTAATTGCGTGGTAAAAGAAATGACAATAAATATAGTGGAAGAAAGATATATTGGGAGAGCATCACATTGAGCATCAAGTCAATTAGAGCTCAGAATGGCTTATGGAAGAAATAAATCTGACAATATTCTGCTTTCCTATATGCATAAGAAAACTTAGCAAAAACATGAGTATTTAACAGTTATATTTATGGATTGGCTACATGTAATACACAATTAATATAATTTGACCTCTAATATATTTGCCACTAGGCTGACTGATGGACATTTCTACATTACCACAATTTATTAATATTCTGAATGTAAAATATAAAAAAATATCACAATCTTGGAGAAAGGATGAAGGCAAAGTTAGTAGTCACACAGAAACAATAATATGAGTCATTTCCTTTTAAGCTTCTCATGTTTAGTACATTATAGTTATCATATCTTATACAGGAGACTATTTAAGAATATATCTATATAGCTTAAAGAAGTTATGCTACTTTATCTGCCAGTGCTCCCCATAAGAACACTACTAACAAAAAATCAAAAGAACAAAAACCAATAGACTAACAAAAAAATCCTGATTTCAGACACTAGAAATGTCCATTCAAATGATCAGGATAACCCAAATGTCTCCCCAAACAATATAGACCAGTGAGTGATGTAGCCCTCCGTTTCCTCTGAGGGTTTTTAAGTTAATCTGGGATTGCCTAAAACACTGAATACTTAGGTCATAGGACTTGGATGATTTAAGCTGGATGCAACTGAAATGTCTCCTTCCTATACTCTAACTTCCAAGGTAACAGAAAGCACTGTACAATCTGACAAACTATAGAAACAAATGAATAGTCACACCTAGCTGTGACACCTAAGAACTACAACAGTGACTGAAGTGGGAAGGTTACTGTAAAGATTCAATAAGTACCATTCATATTTGGATGGTAAAACACAATTGCCTATCATACTTGAGTCTCTCACAACAGGAGAAAAATCATGCAATATACTACAACCCTAGATTAAATGTGGAGCTTGTGAGGCTATGGATCTTACAAAAGAATCTATTATCACCTTTTACTAGACCATTCTACTTTCTAAAACATATCCTCATATTCCGAGATAAGTATAACTACTACTCCTCATCCAAGAACATTCTCTTTATATTAAATGGAGACTATCACAGAAAACTGTAACTGGACAAAATGTGGATATCATCATATAATGAGGATCCCAGATCCACTCTATATTCATGCATCTCAGTTCCTTCATCTATGGCTCAGGGAACATCGCAAAAGAAGGTGGAGAAATACTTTAAGAGCCAGAATACCAAGAAGCCAGCTAAGAAACAGCTGTCCTAGAAATAGTTGAAAAAAGAATACTTGAACAATGGCAACATTTATAAACATGCTAATGTGAAAGGGAGGAAATTTCACATTGTTCCACCAGTAGACAAAGAACTACAAGTGACTAATTCAGCTTCTCAGAGAAGAATTAGCCTTTCCCAGGGATTAGACCCCTAATTGCTTATTCCATAAAAACTACTCATCCCTGAAATCATATACAGAAACAAGAAAAATTGACTAGGCTGGTTGAATTTGTACATATTGATGTGCATAAATAATATATATCTACTATTCAAATATATTCAATAATAACTGAGTATGCATAAGTAACAATAATCATCACATGAAAAGAGTCTATCAGATAATCTGAAGTGGGAGACTTGTACGAATTGGACATAGGGTACCTATGAGGCTGAAGGTAGGAGGAGGAATATGATGTAATTATATTTTAATTAAAAGTGTATACATTTTTAAAACCCTAACTAAAGAAGAAACTATTAAGTTTTATAACTAGCATGATGGAAAAATACTCAAAATATATACAAAATCTGCCCATTTTCAATCAATCAACTGCCACCACCCTGATCTTTTTCATGACTGTCTCTATCTGGTTCATGGCAGATGCTCCAAAATACTTTCTCAGTTTCCTAGCAGCATAGGTGCTTTTGTTATGGTTGGATCCTGCAGGGCTTCTTCAAAAATCCCATCAAGGGATTTGCTTTCTGTTGCATGGAAACTCCAACATCCTAAGCTTTGTATGAACTGCATGTTGATTAACTCTTCTGAACTTTTCTACAACAGCTGGCTACATACCCACATTGAATAAGTAGTGAGTCTCTTATCATTATTGTCAAAGACACCAGGCAATGTCCTTATTGTGAAATATACCAGGAGCATGCATATATATGTATATGTGCATGTATTTGTGTTTTCAGTCATCTCAGAGGATGGAGGCTAAAACTTGATGTCAAGATTTCTTCCTCAATCACATCTACACATTACTTTTGTCGAGTCACTGAACCTAGTGCTCACCAGCTTGTCTAGACTAGCTGGCCAACAAGCTTTCTGGATCTAGTTGTTTCTGTTCCAACCACTGAAGTAGCAGGTATACCCTACCATGGCTATTGTGGTGATTAATCTTTTCAATTTAGTGAAATCTATAACCACCTGTAAGTTGGCTCTCTGTGTGTGTCACAGTGGGTGGATGCATTGATTAAGTTAAATGAGATGAGAAGAACCTCTATGAACAAACCATCTCTGGGGGGGAAAGTGGAAAATTATATATATATATATATATATATATATATATATATATATATTCTCCAGGGTACAAGCATTCATTCTGTCCTTCTTGAGTGCATGCATTGTAACTAGTTGCCTCAACTTTTTGTTGGTATGATTTTACCCACATGGTAGACTATAACCTAGAACTGTGTGCCAAAATACACCCCTGCTTTGTCATTATGTTGCTTTTATTCCAACAATCAAAAAAGTAAGTATGGAAGTGACATTTTATGTGGTTTCTGGGAATCAGAACTCTTTTTTTGTGAAGCAAGTGTTTTACACATTGAGCTAGTTCCCAAGCCCACACAAACTACTACTTGACAACTTATACATGCTATACCAAGAATGTCATTTTCCTAGATTTCCTTATTTCTTGCCCCTATCTTTGTGGGTCTTTATTTATACTACCCAAACTTTCTTTCCTCACCAGCCTACAGCTCCTGTGTTCTCTATACTCCTCATAGGCTTTGCATCTGAAAAATCCTATCTCCTTCAAAGTCTTCTGAAACATATTTTCCCTATTGGCTTTTTTATTTTAGTAAATTCACTGTAAATAATAGACTTTTTAGAGTCTATTGAAACAAACAATATACTCAATAAGAATGTGGAATTTTCTTGTTTTATTTTGTTGTGACTATAGTGTTTATAGACATGACTAACTGGTCAAAGATACATTTTGAACAAATGGATCAGTGGTGAGAAAAATGAAGGGGCAGGAGCAAAGAAAAGTAAATGTAAGTTAGTTGCTGGACCTTTAGTTTACTGTAAGAAGAGAAACCTTTACCTGAGAACATAAATTGAAATAGTTATTGGGCCAGTGTCCTGCAAGAATAGGGCCATATCACTGAAAATAGAAGTTAAGTGACTTAGGTGATGTCAGCGTGATTTTGTGGCCTGACTCACATTCAGCTCTTTTTGGTTACCATCATACTGCTCATGCAATCACACAGGCATGAAAACATTCCATAAACAATCAGCTAACAGCTTCCACAGTCTTCTGGAATTACATTTCTTTATGATTTTGAATTTAGAATTAAAATATAAATAGACATTCAGTGTGTTAAAAGTTATGAACATGGAATATCAACTAAAGAAAAAAACACCATGGAGTCTATCAATTTTTGCTTTTCATGCATGATGTAAGAGGCATTTTATTACCATTTCTTGCTAGTAATATCACATACTGAGTTTATATAGATACTCAGGGAATCATAATATTGATCTTCTACACCTAAAGCATGTTGGAGACATCAAAGGAACATTGTGGCTTGTTAAGTTATAGTAGAAACAAAATAGTATCATATTCTACAGGTGTACAGCAAGGGTGCAAACCATGAATATAAATTATTTTATAACAATCAACTGTGAATTGTAGGAACTACTTGACCTGTTTTGTCCCACCACCTACATACTTCATTTTACAAATTCTGTCATCAAACTAGTTGTAACACACCTATAGAGAAAATGGGGACAAGATTGCAAGTAACATGATTCTCAATTTGAAACTACTAGACAGTTGCAATCTACATTTAATGTTTTTAAAGTACAATTGGTTAAATTCAAAGAATTGTGGATATGCCATAGAAAATAACTGTTTTTTTTTCAAATTATAACTGGCTACCAAAGTTAAAAGAACAGAAATTATATGACAGTAACATGAGAGTACCTACTAGAAAAGAGGCAAATACAGTGGCTGTTTGCTTCTAGAAACGGTTCTTGATTTCAAACACAAAGCTTGTAACTACTATGGCTATTGCTAGTTAATTGGTGCTAGCTGAACCAGAAATGTTTGGAGAAGGTAATTAAGAAGCTATGAAACTGTGGCATTTGTTCATTCCAAAATACTATACTTATCTAGAGCTATTCTTCAGAGGAGGAAATTTGACTTCCCAGTACTATGAGAAGCACAAAGAAGTGGGTTTGGATTTACATCTGCACCCATTTAATGCCTAGGTCTCTACAAAAAAAAAGGCAGCCTGCATTTAAGAAGACATACCACGAAGCAAAAGAACTATACAAGTTCTCAGCAATGAAATTACAAAAACACACTCAACAATGTTCTTGGGATCACATTTTTTACTGTCTTCATGAATGTAATCCCTTCCTCTGACAGGTAACTGGAGTGCTTGTAATCTGCTCTGATGTAACATTTATTAAAAAGATGTAGGAAAAATTATTATCAAATAAAAATTATAGTGCTACATGAAGGATACTAATGCTGATAATTGTAGTATTAGACCATTTTCACCTGGTATCAGAACATTATCTCTAGAACCTGAAATCATTCTATTTGTGTAAATTATTTCCATATTATCTCTGTTACAAAACTTAAAAATTGTCGAGGGCAAAGAGACTGATATATTTCTTTCTAAATCAGATGCTACTGTAAATGCTTATTTGGTGAACAGTTAGGAGACAAATGAGTTCATGCCTCTATAATATATTCAGGGTAAATATTGTTTTTAGAAAACTGAGGTTCTGAGTGATTAGTTTTCTCTCAAGCCAGAAAGTGGTGTAGTTAGTATTTGAATTAGTTTTCATTAATTAATTTCATTTTACATAATTTATATTCCATATTCCAGAGCATCTTCTATTACATTTCTAATAAAAATTAAGGGGATGTATCTCTCTCTCCTTCTTTTTTTGGCTATGTCAAATTCTAGTAAACTAGGTATTTTTTGAAAATATGCCTGGACACTGTATGGCATTTAATTCCTCCCTGTCTCCTTTACAAGTCTCTCAGGTCAAAGATTTTTGCAAAGCCCCTATAATTGTCAGATAAATAAAATCACATTGCTTATAATTACCAGGGATAATTCTGTGTAATTATATGTTAACTTTACTGTCCCCTCTCCTTTATGGCTCTGAATAAATACCCATTCCTGTCTCCATCTGGGAAAAAGCTCTATTGCAAATGTAGCTGCTTTGTTGCTCTCTGTGTAATTAACTACCATTAAAAGTCACTAATTAGATCGTAAGTTTTAAATAAGTTGTCCTAATTACCTTTGGTACATGGTGCATTGAGTCAGGAGGGCAAGTCCTTCAGAGCCAAGAAAATTTGGCTGTGTCACTAAGAGAATTAGTAGGGCTATTGGGTTTCTTTCTCTTTTCCATTCATAAACGGGGGAGTGAGAACATAGGAAAGGGATGGTTGGACACACAGGAAATAATTATGGGTGAAATATGGACTTGTAGGCCAGGAGAACCAGGTTATCTCAGACTGTGTCTCAGGGAAACTGTTCAACATCATGCAATGATGGAATGTTTCCAAACATTGCTTCAGGATAGACTCATAACAACTAAGAGCTTACAAACTCTGAATAACTGCATAAATAAAAAGGGGCCTGAAGCAACATGACACAATTTTAAATTTTGGATCACAGTACAGTTGATCTCTCTGAATTGTAAGAAAATTAATGCTAAGTTACAGAAACTTCTTACATTTTTGATGGAAAGATAATGATTCTTAACATCTTACTTTGAATAACATGACACTAATGTTTTTCATAGAGTTAAGTTTTCAATTAATGTTAACAATAACATTTTTGGCAGACATAATGATGATGATTATAAAAAGTGATCTATTTACTATTTAGAAGTTCCAGAGTCGTATTATTTAAAATATCATAAAAGTTCTCTCCCCCCTCTCTCTCTCTATCTCTCTCTCTCTCTCTCTCTCTCTCTCTCTCTCTCTCTCTCTCTCTCTCTCTCTCTCTCTCTCTCTCTCTCTCTCCACCCCTCTGAATTAGTGCATGGCTGTAGTCTATTACACCAGAAAGAAATTCCTAGGTAACTAGTATTAGGATAATTCTTAGTGTCTTAGTTAGTTTCATGACAGTTAAAAGGAAAATACTCTCTTATTTTGATGATTCTGCTGACATAAAAGACTGCCATTTCTCTTATTGCCAAAGGAAGCTTACAACATTGGGACTGGGTTTCAACTAATAGAGATGTTGTTCTAAAAGGTCCCATGGAAATACCCAACAAAACTCATTTATCAGAGAGAGGTCAAACTGGTGCCTACAGAACACCTTAACTCATAAGTTCTAGTGTCTTTTGTATTAAAATTTACTCTATAGGGTACCGAAAGAGAAAGACAAACAATCCCAACCATAAACCATTTGACCTATCATTTCTGCTGCCTACAAAATATGCTAGGGCATTGGTGGCACAAATATTGTGGGAGTAGCCAATCAATGTCTGATTTGACTTAACACTCACTCCTTGAGATGGAACCCATAACAGGTGGAACCCATACTTGGCAGCCCCAAAACAGAATAAAACCAAATACCACTGATCAAAAAACAAGCAAACAATAAAACTATTCCTAATGATATTCTGTCATTTTCTTTGTTCAGTGCCTTTTTGGGCTATCATCAGCAAAGCTTCCTCTTTTTAAGTTTTTTTTACATAAATTAGAAACAAGAGAGTTTTACATGTCAATCCCAGTTCCTTCTCCCTCCCCTCCTCACCTACCCCCACTAACACTCTACCTGTCCACTACCATTTATGTTCCCCTGGGAGAGTGAGGCATTCCATGGAGGTCTTCAGAGTCTGTCATATCCTTTGGGATAGGAGCTAGTGCCTCCCCCATGTGTCGAGGCTGAGGGAGTATCCCTCCATGTGAAATGGGTCCCAAAGTCCATTTTTTCACTAGGGATAAATACTGTTCTACTACAAGAGGCCCCATATATTTCTGAGGCCTCCTCAGTGTCACCCACATTTATGGGGTCTGAATGAATTCCATGCTGCTTTCCCAGTGATCAGTCTGGAGCCAAGAGCTCCCTCTTGTTCAGGTCATCTGTTTTTGTGGGTTTCACTAGCATAGTCTTGAGTGGTACATTTACACAATGGAGTACGACTCAGCAAACAAACAAACAAACAAAAAACAATGGAATATTGAAATTCACAGGCAAATGGATGGAACTAGAAGAAAACATTTGGAGTGAGGTAACCCAGTCACAAAAAGACAAACATGATATGCACATATATGGATTTTACACATTGCCAAAGGATTACCAGCCTATAATCCACACCACTAGAGAAGCTAGGCAACAAGGAGAACTCTAAAAGAGACATACATGGTACCCCTGAGAAGAGGAAAGGGACAAGAACTCCTGAGCAAATTGGGAGCTTGGGGGAGGGGAGAGTGAACTAGGAGAATGAGAAGGGGAGAAGAGGAAGGTCGAGGAGGACATAAGAGAGCAGGAAGGTGGGGTAGGGAAAGAATAGAGGAGAGAAAAATAAGAGATAACATCAAAGAAGGAGCCAGAATAGGTTTAAAGTACAATAAGACACTGGGGAAATGTCCAGAGATCTAAAAAGATGAAACCAACTAACCATCTAAGCAACAGTGGAGAGGCTACCTTACATGCCCTCTCCTATAAAAACATTGACAATTAACTTATATACCTTCCCAGAGCCTTCATCCAGCAGGTGATGAAAGTAGAAGCAGATACCCTCAGCTAAACACTGAACTGAATTGGAATCCAGTTTCAGAGAAGGAGGAGTGATGAGAAAAGCTTCCTCTTGTAGCAGATAAGAACAATTACAGAGACCCACAGTCAAGCCATACATTACAGATAGAGAGAGACAGACACACACACACACACACAGAGAGAGAGAGAGAGAGAGAGAGAGAGAGAGAGAGAGAGAGAGAGAGAGAGAGAGATTTTGATGCCTCCATAAACTACCTCCCCTAATAGCTCAGGGAACCATGTAAAAGAGAATGCAGAAAGTGTGGTGGAGACACAGGGGACATCAGAAGAGCAAGGCCCGCTAAAATAACGGGGTAAAGTTTAGATGAACTCACAGATGCTGAAGCAGCAGTCACAGTGCCTAAATGGGTCTTCATTGTGACCTCTGCATACGTACTAGAGCTTTCAGTTTAGTAACTTCTTAGGACTCCTGAATGTACAAATGAGCATTTCCCTGATTCTTGTGCCTTTTCCTGAGTCTCAGGGTCTTCTATTTTATATTGGCTTGCTTGTCCAACTTTTATACGATGAGTTGTTTTTGTTTGTTTGTTTGTTTCATCTTAATGCTTTTTTGGATAACAACAAAACAAAACATGAATCTCTAAAAAATGGATTTAGTCGCATGACTAACATCATGTAGTACACAAAGAGAAAAATGTTAATATGATACAAGGCATAAATTTGAGAAGGCAATTTTGGTATAATTGAGTAGTCACTACAGTTAAGAGCAAAGTTCATTAACAAAGAAGGGTTTTCAAGCAGATTGATTTAAGACCAACTAGAGTCTTAGAAATCAAATATGACCCATTCGATTAGTAGAATACTCAGTTCATACATTTGGTCTTTAAAAAAGTTTCCATGACAACTGCTGCTTCTTTGAAGACTATGGTACATGCTGCCTTTAAATTTCCTTAAATATTCTTATTTAAAATTTTCACAGCCTCTGGAATTTTTTTCAAAATAAGACCCTAACATTCAATAGGTTTCTAGCTTACACTTCAAATGAAAAGTTACTTGACCCACTGACACTATGTTGAGTATAATAGTATTAGGTCACAAGGACAAAGGTTTTCTTGCTTCCCTCTACTACCAACTGCCTTGAAATCTTGAAACATTCTTTCCTTGAGATCTTACTCACACTAAGAGGAATAGAAAATTTGTTGACAAAAGTTTTTTAAAGTAATTAATTAAATAAATACATTTTTAACAAGAAAAACAAATTTTTCTTTCTCCACCTTGGTTTCAGAATCACCATATTTCAGACAAGTTAGTCTCTGATCTCCAGAAATAACCATTTCTAAACAGATGGAAAACACTGAACCCACAGTCTCAGGAATTAACATGGCAGTGTTTCTACTACTGCAGTTTTTTTTTTTTTTCTACTCGTCCTTGTATAGGGAACACTGCCACATTACAGTCATAGGCAGAATGACAAGGCCATCTCTTCTTGCTCTCCACCTGAATGGTTAGCTCAAATATTCTGTAAAAATAAGGTAGGATCTCTGACATTGAAATTTCAGTTCCCATGGAAAATAGCTTAATTGGCTCAGGTATGGTTTGGTCTCCATTCCTGGACCAATGATATTTATACTCTTGCATAATATACTCTCTAAGAGAGAAAGCACTTTTAATCACTTGCTTCTAGTACATCCAGCATCTGAGCATTAGTATCTATAAGCCCTTTGCCACTTTATCAGGAATAATAAGGGAAGATTTATTTTGGAGGGAGTTACAAAGAAAACAAATCAATTTCTAGTGTATAATTTGAAGAGTAGTTATACATGTATTTTCACTTATTTCTCAACAAATACATAATTAGTGAGTAATCAAGTAAGCTAAATGGCAATTTACAGATTCTAATTTTGGTAGACAAATATAATGTACTGTGGTAAGATTTTCTTAGTCACATCTAAGTTTTAAATAGGAAATATAAAATAAATTCAATTTGACCAAGATTTCACCAGGGCAAGGAAGATTTTATATAAGATATGAATACTAATCTAATGCTCAAGTGAAAAAGTCGTAAAAATACAAAGCAAAAGTTCACAGGAAGAAATTACAGACAAAGGAAGAATTATTTGTTGATGCTATATGCATAATTTCTGGGTGTTGGTGGTGCATGCCTTTAATTCCAGCACTTGGGACTTAGAGGCAGGTGGATATTTTGGAGTTCAAGGCCAACCTTTTCTACAAAGCAAGTTTCAGTATAGCCAGATCTGTCAAACAATGAAACCCTGTCTTGAAAAAAATGGAAAAAGAAAAGAAAATATATGCGTAAGATAGTAAGAATAGAAAATTTGAGACAGGGTACCACCTGTCTTTGTAGCACTGAAACATACTAAAATCTTAGCAAAGCCTTCTTAAAACTATGAATGGACATCACATTAGCTCCACCCATTTTTGCATACACTCTTTAAGTATGGGGGAGAAAATGTCACATGACAATGGGGCTTTGGATTAATTAATTTCTTTCTGTTGTTTAAAATATACTAAATTACTTTAAGTAATAAATGTAAAATGGTGTAGATGCTTAAATTAAGGTATGCAACTTAAAGGGTAGATTTTTAAACATCAATTAGGTGGAAACACAAACTACATCTAGAGATTACTTTGTGATATATGGCCAGCATGGGACATCAGAGTATGTTCAGTTTTCCAATTCTTTCCTCTTTTCTGAACTTTGAACAAAGCTGTGAGGATATTTTTGATGGTCTATCTGTCTCTCCATTCTTTCTGAGGTATGAACGACAAGTCAAGCAAAGAAATTGAATTTTTCAGTTCTCTAAACACTTTTGGCCCCTAGGAACACTGGAAAAGGTCAAGAATTTTGTAGCACGTTCTTCCCCAGGCAACAGGATCAAAACTTCTTTTTAAAAAGGTTGTTCCAGGCCCAATGAGACAGTTGGTCGTGATATAGAATACAAACAGTAAGAAGTGCTCTCTGCATCTGCACAATCTTCTCTTGAGAAGTTAGTTCTGATGCCAATAACTCCCAAGTCAATTCTTACTAGGTTGACTTTTGGAATAAAACTTAGTTTAACATAAAGTGAAAAGTGTGTGAGTACAAACATATGAAGCTCATACCTTCATTTATTTCCCGTTTTTCCATTACACTCACATTTCTGTTGATTTTTATGGTAGTTTCATTTATTTACCACTTTTTGCCATTGTTTTTCTTAAATTTTATGAACATTCTTCTCCTTGGAGCCTTTATTTTGTTTGTTAACATAGGCAAATGCTGTTCTCTCAAATTAGTCTCAGGGGCTCCAGATTCTAGTCCAGACTGTGCCAGTCCCTCTCTCTCTCTCTCTCTCTCTCTCTCTCTCTCTCTCTCTCTCTCTCTCTCTCTCTCTCATTGCTGGTACTCTGAACCTCTCAACTTGCTTCTCAGATGCAGAATGTGATGCCATTCATATCTAAGATGTCTATCATGAGGGAGGTAATAGATATTATAAGATTTGTCTTGTTCAGAAACCTTTCTTCTATTGAAGGCTAGTCTTGCATGTCAAAGATATATCTTGGGACATAAGCCATCAAGTATATGATACCTTTAAACACCCACTAAAAAGTTGTCTTTAAGGCTTGAAGGGTGAAGGACCCTTATTTATTTCAGCCTTGGATTGGAGGGTATATATTTGGCAGACCTGCTAGAGAATTCAACTACACTTGCCTAGATACTTAATCCACAGAAACCATGAGATAGTGTTTATTATTTCAGGTCACTAAAATTTGAGTGGCATATTATACAATATATAATTGTTGAAACCCATAGCCTGTGCCTTTCTTCTTTACTGACATCTTGTTTGAGATTTCCTAGTTCTTAAGTAAGCATCTAATTTCTACATGATATTATAAGCTAGATAAATCTCTTCCTAACGTACATACCTTATGCGAATCTATAAACAAAGACTGCATAACAGAAAGAAGCCAGGTATACCTGGTTTTCATTTAATTATTCCTTTTGATAAATACACATTTACTGGGGATTTTGTTAAAGCCAGTTAATAGCAACTGCTGCCTTTAATATATTGTTTATGGAATCGTGTGCATTGGGCCATCACTTTATCACTTCAGAATATGATTAAAATATTACTTAAATCACTTAAAAGTCATCTTAGATTTCAAAATTAACAGAGGAACCCTTTCAGTATTTGAGGCTTTCAAAACAAATTGTGTTGATGACACAATGGTTTACAACCCTGGAATTTATTGGAATAAGTCATTCAGAATAAATCAGTCTGTTGAAAACTGGCATCATACATGCATACAACAAGAACATCTGTTCAACCATGTTCATAGCAACATTATTTATAATAGCCAGAAACTGGAAGCAACCTAGATGCCCCTCAAATGAAGAATGGATGGAGAAAATGTGATACATTTTCACAATGGAGTACTACTCAGCAGAAAAAAAAATGGAATCTTGAAATTCACAGGCAAATGGATGGAACTAGAAGAAACCATCCTGAGTGAGGTAACCCAGTCACAAAATGACAAAAATGATATGTACTCATTCATATATGGATTTTAGATCTAGAGAAAAGAAGTAGCAGTATATAAACCACAAATCCAGAGAAGCCAGGAAACAAGAAAGACCCTAAGAGAGACATACATGATCCCATGCAGAAGGGGATAGAGACAAGATCTCCTAAGCTAATGGAGAGCATGGAGGGATGGGAGAGGGAGTTAGAAGAAAGAGGAGAGAAGATGAGGGGAGAGTAGGACATGAAGGAACAGGAAGATTAAATTGGGAGAAGATTAAAGGAGAGCAAGAAAACACATACCATCATAGAGGGATCCATTATAGGTTTAAAGACCCCAACTAATAATCTAAGCAATAGTCGAGAGGCTACTGTCCCGCGCCCGCTCTGTATTCCTCGCCAGCAAGAAACACACGCAGGACACTCGGATCCTTCTGCAGACAAGCTTTAATGCATTAGACTGAGCAGAGACTGAGCAGAGACTGAGCAGAGACTAAGCAGAGACATTGAACGAAGAAAACCATCCCTATATAAAAGGCTGACCAGCCGCCTGGGACGTATTACCCTATGAATGGCTTCAGCTCCTCAGGCAAGAATGAGCCACGGGATAGGCAGAGATCAAAGGAATGGAGATTACCCAGCGCCTGTGAAGTAATTCACACCTTGGTGTCTTCAGGCAGCATTATAATGCAGGAACCGGCTTCCTACATATCACCCTTTTTTTATTAATTAATGAAAAGGCTTTATATTATTACAAGCAAATAGGTCACCCATATGTTGAGGGATAGAGGCAGGGGTTGACCTTCCCAAAATCAAACATTAAGACTGTGTACGAGAGTCACCATCAGGCTGTCAGTTTGACCCGAAGTACTCCCGACCTGTCCTCTGCCGTTTTTCTGGGAAAGGGGATTCTCAAGGCAGGTAACCCTTATGCAGGTCAACGTACCTCCCAGAGAAGCCTGTATAATAGGCAACTCTGTGCGATGCCTTTGCTCAGCATCCCTCATTGGGGCTGCACAAACCAGACACTCTACCCTGTGCAGTGAGCCTAGGCTCCGGGTGTGCAAGAGCTGTCTGGCCGGCGGCCTATCGCTTAGCCAAAATATAAGCGCTTGGATGATCTCTTGGTTTGAGCCCTGGAGCTTACATGCCAGCCAAAGAAGTAACAGCATTTCGCAGGCGGCTGTATCCACCCCTTTTCTCACGGACCCGCCAAAAATAACAGCAATCTGTAAACGGCTGCATCGAACAATTACCCCCACCCCTTAAGTAGAGACAATCGCTCCGCCAAGGGCAGGAGTTAATCTGGATAACAATAGCGGCTCTCAACTCCCGGGGGTAGAGGGTGGAGTTTCGACTTTTGAAGGTCTGCAGAGGCTCTTTAGGTTGAATCTTTCTGTTATCCACAGGGGATTCTCTTCATCCTGTGAGAAAACATAATATCGCTCCCCTGGATCTTATGAGAATAGGATCCGGGCCTTTCCAAAAATCAGTTAAGATATCTTTCCATTTTACCATTTCCTTTTGGCCTTTTAGTTTTTGAGGTGAGACGCTTGGCCTCAGTATGGCCCCCAGCGTTAATGTAAATGAGGTTTTAAAGCCCCAGGCATTCCAGGCCTTTAAGAAGTGTTGAATAGCAGGCATGGCCTTTTCCCCTATCAAAGACTGGGAAAGCCATCTGTAATTTTTTCCATTCCTCTGATGGTAAGAAGGAGTCGGTTTCAAATAGTGGGGGTGCTGATGGAAGCACACCCGCTGGCATTTTTGGCCGTGTTGCTTCTTTCTCTAGCTCTGTTTCCTTGTTAGAGTCTAAAATCTTAGAGTCTGAGCTGCTCAGCTCCAAGGCTTCCAGTTTCGTTGTAGGGCAGCTTCTAAATTTACCGGGGTGTGACCGGCCATTCCCCATTCTTTTTCCCTCCTTCTCTGTCTCTCTCTCATCTAGCTGAGCTGTTCCTTTTAAAACTTTATCTCTTGAGCTTTTAGAGTCATTAGAGCTATCAAGATTTAAAGCTTTATACACTCCCTTGTCAGTAGACATTCCAGGAGGTCTTTTTTTCTTATTTGTTGCTGTATACACTCCCTTGTCATTAGACACCCCGGGAGGTCCTTTTTTCTTATATTTTATTGTTAGGCGCGCCCCATCTCTCATTACATTCGGTTTCTGATATGTAATTCTGGACTTCTTTAAGATTGCTATAACAGTGAGAAAAGTCAAAATAGCTCCTAGTAAAAGTATAGAAGCCTCTATATTAACCTCCCAAAATAGTAACATTCCCAAGCCAAAGTCTAGAAAAATCATACCTCTCCGAATTTTTCTCATTACATTCGGTTTCTGATATGTAATTTTGGACTTCTTTAAGATTGTTACAACAGTGAGAAAAGTCAAAATAGATTAACCTCCCAAAATAGCAACATTCCCAAGCCAAAGTCCAGAAAAATCATACCTCTCCGAATTTACCACCCTGCAGTTCTGAATCCGCCTCGTTAGAGGGGTCTCTGAGGTGCTGGAGATGTTAAGCTTCCCGGGTTTCGGCACCATATGTCCCGCGCCCGCTCTGTATTCCTCGCCAGCAAGAAACACACGCAGGACACTCGGATCCTTCTGCAGACAAGCTTTAATGCATTAGACTGAGCAGAGACTGAGCAGAGACTGAGCAGAGACTGAGCAGAGACTAAGCAGAGACTAAGCAGAGACATTGAACGAAGAAAACCATCCCTATATAAAAGGCTGACCAGCCGCCTGGGACGTATTACCCTATGAATGGCTTCAGCTCCTCAGGCAAGAATGAGCCACGGGATAGGCAGAGATCAAAGGAATGGAGATTACCCAGCGCCTGTGAAGTAATTCACACCTTGGTGTCTTCAGGCAGCATTATAATGCAGGAACCGGCTTCCTACAGGCTACCTTAAAAGCCCTTCTCTGATAATGAGATTGATTACTACCTGATATGCCATCCTAGTGACTTCATCCAATAGCTGATGGAAGCAGACACAGACACCCACAGCTAAACACTGAGCTAAACTCTGGAATCCAGTTGCAGAGTGGGAGGGGTGGTAAGGAAAGGGGTCAAGACCAGGCTGGAGAAACCCAAGGAAACAGCTGACCTGAACAAGGGGTTGCTTATGGACCCCAGACTGATAGCTGAGAAACCAGCACAGGACTGTTCCAGACCCCCTTAAGAAGTCAGTTTGGATGTCTGGACAATCTATGGGGCCACTGGTAGTAGATCAGTATTTATCCCTAGTACACAAATGGACTTGTGGAGCCCTCTCCAAATAGAGGGATACTCTCCCAGTCTAGACACACGGGATAGTCCAGGCCTTGCTCCAAATTATATGACAGCCATGAAGATCCCCCATGGAAGGTCTCACCCTCCGTGGGGAGCAGAAAGTATTTGGGATAAGGGGTAAATGGGGGGGCAGGGGAGCAGGAGAGGGAGAGGGGACTGAGATTGACATGTAAGAGATAATTTTTCTAATTTAAATAAAATGAATTGTATATGCAGTATAACAAAAAATACAAAACTGGCACCAGAGGTAAATTTAGTAAATAAAAAACCTTGAAAATTAAACAGTGCCAATGGGGAAGATTCATCTGACTTCCCTTGTTAAGGACAGCAAGAGACTTTTTTCATTCAATGCCTTCTACATGAAGAAGTTTGGACAACATCTTGAAGGCTTTATTAAATTTTTTTCATGCTCATTCATCGTCTTTAGAACGATAAAGAACCTGTCTTTATTACATTGCTTATATAATCAGTACCTACTCTGCATTAAAGGCCGAACAGAAATTTCACTTCTCATGACTTACTATGTATCATCCTTCTAGATACATGACTGTTGTTTTTCATTAATTCACCCATAGTCCCCAATCTCTTTATGTAGCTAATATATTTCTTAAATCACCTATTTGGCTTGTCCATAAATCAAGTATATAAATATAATTCAATTTGAAAGGATCGGTGTACTATGTTTCCTTTTAGGGCTCCAGAAACTTAGATGATGAAGGTAAGATGAGACACAACAGTAGAATATAAGAGTACTAAGAACCTATGTGTTGGGAAAAAAAAAAGAAGCATTTGTAGGAAAAGTAACTTCTATTCATAGATTACTTCATTAGTTCTAATTAGATTGCTAATATGATTTCAATCATCTTCTGTTTTTGTTTTCTTTCTTTTTTATTTTTATTCTTTTTTCCAAACTTCAAAGTATATTATTAGGGTTCTTGAAGTGGCTTATGAACTATGACAAACTGGTCTGATTATTTTTGAACTTGAAACATATGTCTTTATGAGAATTATAGACATGGGAACAAGTGATTGAATGTTTCTTTTGAGTAATAAGCATAACTTAAGAGATTGAAAGTAAAGAATTATGTTAACTATGATACCTGGGTACCCTTAAATATCCACTCTAACAATTTATTCAGGATGAATGAGAATGTAATAAATACCTTCAATTATCAACAATAATAGAATGGTATATGGTATTAAGCATGGCAAACCACTTGATTGTAACACCATCTCTAAAATGATAGATATGCCTAAGTGTAACTTTGAAATATTTTAGAATGTATTAGCAATAAGATCAATAAAGTCAGAAATTATATGTAAATTTTCATTATGATTATGTAAGTCATAACATTCATAATTACTAGACAGGAGGACAAGAAAAGAATAATAGGAAAATTAAATCAGATATTATGCTAAAATAAATATGTATGAATGAACACACACATATATATATACATATATATATATATATATATATGTTATTTTTAATATTTTGTCCAATCATAATTTAGGCTCTGGTTATTCCTTTTTAGGGTAATAATTTTCATGCTCATCATAGACTCATTAGACACGTGTGTCTTATCTCACTTTTCCAAATAGCATTTTCCAGCTTGACAAACTTCATCCAACCATTGAGAAATACCAGGGGGTATAATAAACCCCAAATGTGTCTCTATATTGGTGATGCATTTTTAAAATTGTTTTCCAAATACTAATTTTTAAAGAAAGAACATCCATGTGTAAAAGTGAGAGATTTTTTTATCCTTGACCTAGGATTCACTCAGTAACTTACCCAGAGAACAGTTGAAATCAGCAGTGTTCTGCTTACATCAGACAAGGGAGTAAAACATTAATGTGTGTTGACCTGCTTGAGGATGTCAGCAAACCTTAAAATTCTCAGTACTTGCAAAATAGGAGAAAGAAACCAGTGCATGTTATATAAGAATATCTTTTACTGACACTGCAGAGTATTTTTATCCTGGTGGAAGTTGCCTCTGGGCTCTGAAACCCTCTGACAGGGAGCAAAGAAAACTAATTGCAGTGAAATATCTTTTCAGGCAACCTGCCTATCACCAAATTCTATATGTAGGGGGAATGCACATTTACTCTAGAAGATGTTTCAGTGGAAGGCAAGCCCCAGAGGAATTATTTTTAAGGTCAAGGAAACTTCTACATAGCACAGGATTCAAGTTCAATGCACAAAATATTAGGTTTTGAGGAGTCATTAAAAATCTTCACCAAAACCTTAAGGAGTTGTATCCTCAATCACCTGGCTTGAACTCTCATTTTATATTTAGGGAAATGATATCAGAATTATGCCACTTGTCCATCCAGTACAATTAATATTAGTTGCAGAATATGCCATGAAGTCAGGTCAAACTAAAGTTTCTTACCTTTTGACAAACTTATTTGTAAAGGAACATTTCACTCTATCTGTATCATGTTAACACCTGGGGTCCTGTGTATATGGAAAGTACCACTGGTGATCTGGTCACTAAGTTTGAGCCAGAACAGGAAGAACAGAAAATAGGTGATACCTATCCTATCTTTAGGATGGAGGAAGAACAGATTACAAAAATGAGTTTAGACTCAGAAATGGGAGGACTAGCTAGCAATGATAAAAAGGTTTTCCCTGCTTGCAGAGGGTGGGGCCAGAAAATATTCTCAACTTTAGCTGGGTTAATGAAAAGTGAAAAGCACATTAAGCATCCCAAGCTAGAGCACTCTTTTTTATTATTATTAATTTTTATTTAAATTAAAAATCTTATTTTATATACCAATCCCAGGTCCCACGCCAATCCCCCATCCCACCCCCACATCCACTCCTCAAGGAGAATGAGGCGTCCCATGGGGGTTCATTATCTTATGTCACATCATTTGAGGCAGGGCATAGACCCTCCCCCATGTATCTAGGCTGAGAGAGTATTAAACCATAGGGAATGTGCTTCCAAAGCTCATTTGTGCATTAGGGATAAACACAGGTTCCAATGCCAGAGTCCCCATAGACTGTCCAGGGCCTTCAACTAAAACCCACATTGTGTGTATGGGGGGGTGCTTGTTCAATCTTCTGTTGGCTCTCCAGCTGTCAGACTGGGATCCATGAGCTGCCACTTACTCAGGGCAGATGGCTCTGTGGTTTTCACCAGAATGGTGTTGATACCTTGTTTATCTCCCCTCCCCTTACAAAACTGGACTCCAAGAGATCAGCTCAGTGCTCAGCTGTGAGTCTCTGCTTCTACTTCCATCAGCTACTGGATGTAGGCTCTATGATGTCTTTGAATGTAGTCATCAGTCTCATTATAAGGGATGCACCATTAAGGTAGCTTCTCCACCATTGCTTAGATGCTTAACTGGGGTCATCCTTGTGGCTCCTTGGTGACCTCCATTGTGCTAGATTTCTCATCAAGCCCACAATGGCTCCCTTCATTAAAGTATCTCTTTCCTTGTTCTTCTCTGGTCTTCCTCTGGCTTGATCTTCCTGATCCCTCATGTTCTTCTTCGACCCCCTCCTATTTGCACCTCCTCTTTCTCTTACCTCCCTTACAACTCACTCTTGTGCTCCCAATGTACTCAGGGGATCTTAGCTCCACAACTCTCTTGGCTATACTCATGATAAGGCTTTAATAAGAACTCTCAATTATATAGGTACCTGTGTGTCCATTGTGACAAACTAAAAGTTGCAGCCTGCCCTCATTTATCTTTCAGTAAAGCAGTCAAGCTTTAAATCTTTTAGTCCCCATTGTCTCTTGATATTTTGCAAGAAATCCTATCCCTTCACCACCAAAAAGCCCATATCAGACCAACTCAGCAATGGCTGGTATTGTTGCTAGTAACTTTTCTCCTATTCAGAACAACTGTTAGTACATGCTTCTCCATCTGTGAATTCTAATATGTGCAGAAGGAGGATCTCTGGGTCACTGACAAAATATACATTCAACTAACAATGGGCAGGTGGCCTCATAAATACAAGTGCTTTCTTCATGAGCCTAAGTGGCTAGGAAAGATTGGAAGCATAGAGGAAATGAATCTCCTATTGATACTGGCTGCCGGGTGTACTCTTTATCTCTCTTTCAGTTAAATAACTAAAAGATAGAAAACATCACATGGTGAAATAAAAGTGTTTATTGATAAGCTTTGGAAACTTCTTTGATAAAAAGGGACCACACAGCAGGTGGAGAGACACAATTGACTACAAAGAGATCTGCATTTCTGTTTTTTATTTTGTTTGAATATTCATCTTTCTCTCTTTATTATATATATATATATATTATATATATATATATATATATATATATATATATATAGTCCCTTCTAGATAATGAATGGAGTCTCCTGTCTCTTCTAACATTTACATAAAGAGACATTGATTCATTGATGTCTTTCTATATATCCTGCACACCACACAACCTCATTAGAATTCCAAGGTCTTGGTAGGAATGGCAGAATATAGAGAATTGAGGCACAGCAATCAGGCAGTGAGAATAAAAAAACATAAGGAATGTTTCCAATGAAAATCTCCCATCTCCCCGCTTGCATATGAGTGGAGAGTAATTTCTTTCTAAATCATTATATCTTCCATTCTGTTTAACAAGTGGGTTGGTCTTCAAATACAAGGAAAAATTCCAGAATTCACTGAAGAAGCACTTGCTGTGTGTTATGTACTTATCTTGTGCTTCTAAAGGGTTTGTGAAATCAGAATAAGTATTCTTATTCTGCTTTTGTATTGCCCGTTATTCTGTTACACATACAAAGAATATATAACTCATACAGCCTGGGAATCTAGAATAGAATTATCATACATTTGAATTCTTGTTTTTTGGTTTTTTTATTATTTCTTTCTTTTAATTATTTACTACTCATATTTATGTATGCATCCCCACCCCCAGTTCCTCGCACTCCCATCCGCCCATGTTCTCCACCATCCCCAACTCCTCCCCAAGGATAGTGAGGCCCTCCACCAGGGACTTTCAAACTCTGTCATGTCATTTAGGGTACGGCCTAGACCCTCCTTGCTGTATCTGGGCTGCAATAGTATCCCTCCATAGGGAGTGTGCTTCCAACATCCATTAGCGCTGTAGGGGTAAAGACTAGCTCCACTGTTAGAGGTCCCATAGACTGCCTTGGCCTCCTAGCTGGCACCCACATTCAGAGGGCTTGGTTCAGTCCAATGCTGTTTCCAAAACTTTATGACTAGGGTCTCCATGCTCTCACTAGGTTAGGTCCAATGTTTCTGTGGGTTTCTGCAGCACCATCTTGGCTCCTTTGATCATCCCTCCTCCCTTTCCACAAGTGGAGTCCAGGAGTATGGTTCAGTGCTTAGCTGTGGGTGACTGTTTCCGTTTTGAACAGTTACTTGATTAAGGCTCTAGGAATGGTAACCAAGGTAGACAACTATCTAATTATAGTGTAAGGGCACCAATGGCGTTTTCTCCACCACTGCTTGGATTCATAGTTGTTGTCATTTCTGTGGATCCCCTAACATTTCCCCTGTGCTAGACATCTCTCCAATCCTGTCCCTCTATCAAGACGTCTCCTTTACTGCCCTTCTCTATTCCTCCCCTGTCTCAGTCCTATTGTTCTCCTCGCCCTCCCTTTCTTCCCTTCCTAGCTCATTCCTCTCCACCCCTGCCCAAAGCTCCCATTTTGTTCAGGGGTTCTTGTCACCCTCCCCTTCTTCTAGGGACTATGCAATCTTCTCTGGTGATCCTCCTTGTTTTCTAGCTCCTCTGGATGTGTGGATTGTAGACTGGTAATCATTTGCTCATTCTAAAAATCATATACTAGTGAGTACATAGCACACTTATCTTTTTGTGTCTGGGTTACATAGGCTCACATCTGTACTACTTGGAACAATCCTCTCACTTCTTCATGTGATTTTTTTAATCTCCTCATATCATCATGTGTCAAATGTGTTCTAATAGGTATGCAGTAAAAGTAGTACCAATTACATGTTAATTTAGAACAAAGGAAGGACAAAGAGGCTAGTTACAAACAAAAAACAAAACTCAGGACAAGTGAAAAATGGAAATTTAAAGTAGACTTTCTGTCTACTAATGTTACATATTGTATGTCAATTTGAGTAAAGGATTATCATGAAATTCTCTCTATCTCTCTCACTAACTCTCTCTCTCTCTCAATTTTAATTGCTGTATATGTCTATTAAAATTGAAGTTTTAATTATATTCCCAAATTAGTTTCTGCCCATGTTTTAACTAAGGGGCAGAGAGCAAGACAATCTGCTTGTTTCATATAGCTATGAGCTCAATGTTTTCCCCTTAGGAACACATGGAATTGTATTGTATGATACTTTCTGGTAATATGAACAAATGTTTACTCACACCAGACAGGTATCAAATGACATGCAAAGGTACAGATAATACCAAATTCCAAAGTCATCAACCAGTTGGTTTTCTGGGGCTACTTATAAGAATATGTGTGACGGATTTCTTAAAGTACAACAAATTTCCCCAAATGCAGTTACATCACCAAAGCCTACCCCAGCAGGCATGAAAGCTCACAGAAGATGTAAGACTCCAGCACAGCACACAGCCTATAGACTGCTCAACAAGTTGTAGCAATTTTTTTCCAGGTAGCTCAGATAGTCTTGGCTTCTTCATGGAAATTGGTTTGGTCTCTGCTTCTCAATAGGTTATCTTGAGAGTCTTTGTAGCTTGCATGTCTGAGAGTGTCTCTCATCTGTCCTTTCAGTTTATAGCCTCCTGGGGAAAAAGGAACTTTGTGAATCTGTTCAGTTTCAGGGAGTTCAAAGAGTTGTATTGATTATTTTATTTCCTGTTTCAAGGAACTTTCTATTAAGGATAGAATGTTTGAATCTCAGAAGAAACTGATGGAGGACACAGATGTACAGGTATTTAAATATAATGCAATATATTTTAACATTTACTGGAAAGACAGAGTGAAAAGCATGAGGTACATGGTATCTTCAACAATATGGACTTGCCTTCTACCTATGTGGGGTAAGCAATAGCCTATTATTCTTCTGTAGTTCATTGGACAACCATGACCATCTCAAAAGTGGTCTTCTCTAACTTGATGTTGGACTTTGGTGGAATAGTCTATTTCTCTTTTATAAAGCACTGCCATCCCAGATGGAAACAGGAAACAAATCATCTATTAAATGAATTAAATTTCTACATAAATAAATAATAACAGAAAACATGTTATTGAGTGGGGTAATCCATACTCAGAAAGCTGTTAAGTCAAATGTTCTCTTTCTGAGGTTCTGAGCTCCAAGTCTTCATATGTGCGTATATACCTATAATAAGCACAGACACTAGGAAAATAAAAAGATCTGAAATGAGTATAAAAGGGGAGCTCTAATTAGGGATATGTGTGTGTGTGTGTGTGTGTGTGTGTGTGTGTGTGTGTGTGTGTGTGTGAAGGAATTGGGAAAATAAGAGCAAAGTTGTGAAAAACTATCAGGACTCATACTATTAACTATCTAACTAAAACATATTAAATTATTGTAAGTTAGACTGCTTTCTCAAACAATCCAGGCTCATCTGCTCAGGGGTGGCCCCAGTGAGAGTTGATTGGGCCCTCCTACATCAATCATTAATGAAGAAATTACCCACAAGCTGATCTGATACAGACTAGTACCCAAATGAGGTTCTCTCTTCCCCAAAGACTCTAGCTCATGTGTAGTTGACAACAGCTAAGCATTCCATCTAATACACCTAAAATAGGCATCCCTTTGCTTGAAGAAAATCCTGAAAGTTTGTTGTTTCATACACAGGGCCTAGAACAAAACCTGCTAAACAACTTTCAATGGGTGAAAATTTTACCTTTAGCTAGAGAGGAAGAATGATTATAATAATCCAAAATACTCACCTTCCTCAGGCTGGAAGACAGTGACATGTATGTCAAATTAATTCTTTATCTTTCATAATACCTCAAGAATTCTCTCTTACAAACTAGGAATTCTTGTGACTAGTTATTTGTTTTTTATTATACTTCTTATTTTTCTTGCATTCAGTCATAATCATTTCATTGTCTGGTTATGAAAACAAATGTTTGATTCATTTTGAATTGACAATGTTAAGATGAAGTGTTGGCTCAAAGTCATCAAGGAATACCTTTTCTGGTTGATCATGCTTTCTCCAGGGGCTAAAATTTAGCCTGTTAAGTATCCTGAAGTTTGGGAGACATTTACAGAAGAGAGTTCTAAGTTACTAAAGAGCCATGTTTACATGTTGTTTCCTCTTACTGAGTTGAGATAGTTTTCTCTGTCTTAGAAGCACTCTTGTATAAGACACCCAGGTACCATCAATAATTAAGTACATGTCACTCATGGCTTTATTTCTCTTTCCAGTCTTTTCTTGCATTCCTGCAATGCTAACTGGGGCACCATTTCAAAAAATTCCTACTTGGGGTTATGTGGGGACATAGAAGTTGTGCTAATGTTGGCTTGGAAGTGCTCCTCAGAGAAGCCACTGAACAATGGTTTTTGTTTTAGTTTAACCTGCCTACATGACAGTCTGTTCTCCCTGACTCAGCTTTCTGCATCCAGACAAATGTTTCACTCCCAATGCATTTTTTTCTGCTTGAACTAAATAGGCCCTCTAACCATCACTGTACCTTTCAATTCCAGCTAGCAGCTTAGAAAGCAGGTTTCTTTTCTCTTCCTTCTTTGTTTCTTCCTTCCTTTCTTCCTTCCTTCCTTTCTTTCTTTCTTTCTTTCTTTCTTTCTTTCTTTCTTTCTTTCTTTCTTTCTTTTATTCTTTCTTGTTTCTTATATTACTGAACAATGATGCTTGGCCAGATATATTGTGCAGACCCCTCTGCAAATACTTGCTCACATCCCCTGGACTTCCAGAGATTGCTGCTGTCTTTAAACTCAGGACATTATCTATCTCTTGTATTTTATTCCTTGACACATTGTTTATCAGCATTGCTATTTCTTAAATTTTTGTGCACACTTATTAAACTCTCAATGTAAGCCAAGCAACACAATAAATAGGTTCTATATATGATCTCATTCATCTTTCACCGATGACTCTTTGAGATTAATATTCAGGTCCATATTTTACAAAAAAGGAAAAGAAAACAACAACAAAGAAACCCTAATTTGCTTGTCTAAAAGAAGATTGAAAGAAAATGAATGAATACAATTGTGACCAAACAAGTGACTACTGGCTAAATCAAATATCTGAACTTTACAATCATGTATTGACTAACAATGGACATTGAAAACTAATATGTGAATTTAATTTATTTTATGGTCCCTGGAATTCACCTCAACTCCCTAGTAATTATTTTTTAATCATTTTTATTTAAATTATAAACAATCTTATTTTGCATAAAATCTCACTCCCCCCTTCCTTCTAGCCTCCCATTACCTCAACATCCCCCACCCATCAAACCCACCATCTACTTCTTAGAGAGAGTAAGCCCTCACATGAGGCATTATCAATGTCTATCTCATCAATTGGGGCAGGACCTATGCCTTCTCCCATGTATATAGACTGAGAGAGTATGCCTCCATCAGAAATGGGCTCCCAAAGCCCATTTGTACACTAGAGATAACTACTGGTTCCAATGACAGAGTCCCTAGTCCCCTCAACTGACATTCACATTCAAGGGTCCTGTGTCAGATTTTTGCAGGTTCCCCAGCTGTCATTCTGGAGTCCATGAGCTCTCACTTGCTCAGGTCAGTTGCTTCTGTGGTTTTCCCCAGCATAGTCTTGACCCTTTTCCTCACCTCTCCTCCCTCTCCACAACTATACTCCATAAGTTCAGCTCAGTGCTCAGCTGTGAGTCTCTATTTCTGCTTCCATAATCTACTAGATGAAGGCTCTAGGATGGTATTTAAGGTGATCATCAATCTCATTACAGGGGAAGGACATTTAAGGTAGCCTCTCTACTATGGAAGAGATTCTTAGTTGGGGGTCATCCTTGTGGATAACTGGAGACACCCTAGTGCCAGGTCTCTCGTTAAACCCATAATGGCTCCCTGGCTCTTTCCTTGCTCTCCTCTTTTCTTCTCCAACTGGGCATTCCTGTCCCTCTTCTCCTCCCACTTCCCCTTCTCCCTTCCTACTTTTCCTGCCTCAATTCTCCCCTCCCACCATGCTCACAATTTACTAAGATCTTGTCCCTTTCCCCTTCTAGAGGGAGTTCATGTATGTGTCTCTTAGGATCCTCCTTGTTTCATAGCTTCTCTGGGGTAGTGGAGTGTAGGCTTGTTATCCTTTGTTCTGTCTAATATCCACTCATGAGTGAGTACATACCATGTTTTTCTTTCTGGGTCTGGGTTAACTCACTCAAAATTGATTCATCTAGATCCATACATTTGCTTATGATGACAATGATTGTTACTGCTGAGTAGTACCCCATTGTGTAAATGTTCCACATTTTCTTTATCCATTTTTCAGTTGAGAGGCATATATGCTACTTCTAGGTTCTGCCTATTACATATAATGATGCTATAAACACATTTGAAAAGATGCCCTTGTTGTATGAATGTGCATCCCTTAGGTTTATGCCTATGAGTAGAATTGCTGGATCTTGAGGTAGACAAATTCCCATTTTCCTGAGAAACCAGCATAATGATTTACATATTGGTTATACAAGTTTGTATTCCCAACAGCAATGGAGGAATGTTCCCCTTTCCCTAAATGCTTTCCAGCATAAACTGTCATTGGTGTTTTTGATTCTAGCCATTCGAACAGGTGTAAGATGGTATCTCAGTCTAGTTTTGATTTCTATTTCCCTGATGGCTAAGGATGTGAGTGAGTTTGGTACTTTAAGTATAATCAGTTACTTGTATCACTTCAATGTTTGAGCATAGGGTCATATTGGATGGACAGGCTAGGGGGTCTGATGGAACAAAACATACTGCTTCCAGGTGAATTCATAGTGAATTCAAGGAATGACACAGAAAAACTATTATCATCCATATTTGGGTATGCAAATTTTCAATAATGACCTTTATCACAGTGCATAGAACCAGTCATATTCTACACTTTAAAAAAGAAACTCATTGAACCAACAATATCAAAAAATAAATGTTTTGAGGTGCTTGGGGAAGTACAAAAATGCAGAGAAATATATATGAAGACCTCAACTATTGAAATTGATAAGTCATACTTCCAATGATTTTCGTACTACATGTGTATTCTGAATTAATGGTGATTAATTCCTACACTGGTGAGGTTAAAGCTTTATTCTAGTTACTAGTTCTGATAGCAAAACTCTTCCCAAACCATTCAGGTGTAATTTTTTTATCAATTTTCTGGGCATCCCTAAAGATTGTCAAGTTGAGATATAAAATCAAGCTGTCAAACACCATTAGAAGATAAACCCTAGACTAGATAGAAACTATACAATGTAAATCCTTTATAAATAATAATTAAATAAACACTGAGAGACAAATACACAGATCTCAAGATTTTCTGTGACTAATGTATATTTTATACACCTGTTCATTTGTGCTTGGATATGAACTTGTGTGTGTCAGGTACACAAATGAACATGTGTTCAGAAATATGTGAGAAGCAGATACTAAGATTGGCCATTTTCCATTTCTCCCACCACCTTATTTTTATTAGACAAGGTTCATCACTGAACTCAGAGTTCACATATTTGACTAGTCTGCCTAGTCAGCAATTCTTAGGGATTTGTGTGTCCCTGGACTCAAACACTTGACATTCCAATGTTTATCGACAATTGATAAGTAAGGTTTTATCTTCATTTCTGTAGGCTTTGGTATATTATATCTACATGCTGAGTTATATGGAAAACTAGCTGTTAAATTAGATGTTTTCATATTCCTAAAATTTCTCCTAAGCCTAATTAAGTGATTTGCCCTATGACATAATTTGAACATCATAGGAATCTGAACCTTTAGGAAGGTATTTCTGTTAACATTGTTATTTGATTCTTTTGTAGCTGATCAGACCACATTTTGACTGTGATATTTAAAAACTTATATTATTTATTATTTTATGTAGAACTTTTGTTATTTGTTGGAAAATGGATGCACATTTAGAAGAGAATTCAGAAAGTCAGTATCCCAACAGGACTCATGTTTCACTGATTTTGATTCCTTCATCCCATGTCCCACATATGCATAGTCTTTTAGAAATAAATGCAATAATTTTTATAGTAGATGTTTAAAATGAGAATGCTACTGATAATCATCAAATGATTTATCATTTTGTAATATGTTATATGCTACTCCCAGAATAAATATGTTTCTTAGCAGAAAGAAATCCTATGAGACCAGTATTCTAAAGACAGATCTCTCTGGACACTTATTGACCATCAGGATCATATCCTATATTTGAAATGTTCAGAAATTTTACCTGTGGAGGGACTAGTTTAGTATCCAAAAATTTTATTTAGTCTTTGAAAATTTCATATATGTATAATTTGTATCTTGATCATCTTACCACCTATTATGCTTCTTTAAACCCCCATCATATATTCTTCTTGATTTCATCTCCTCACCTTATAATAAATTTAGGTTTTATTTTTAAAGTGTTTGTATTAAAGGATGTCATATGACACAGTACGGTTTCCTTTTTCTATCTGGCCTCAAGACCTGCAGTGGTCCTCAACTTCTGCTTTACATTCTTGTGACCTTGTTTTCGGGTAAAGTTTTTTTTTTTTTTTTTTTTTTTTTTTTTTTTTTTTTTTTTTTTTTTTTTTTTTAAGTCATGGAAATGCATTCTATGCCTGACCAAATCAGTATTTAACAGAATGGAATCCAGCTGTGCCACTTGTCTCATATATCTTCTCCTAAAAAAGAAGACTTTCTTTTAAGTAGATAAGAAGGTATGAGATATTGGAGAAGGGACTCCCATTTAAATTCTGTTTGCTACTTACTGCTTAATAACTAGACATTCTTTGTCACATCACTGCATAGCTATGAGCCCCAGTTCATGAACACAAAAAAATAATAAAAAAGATACAAACTGTGCTATATATCATATGCCTTTTTGTTGGGGAAAGTAAGATAGTATCTGTAATATTTTCAGAAAGTGTTTTCACAGAAGAATTTGATAAATTATAGTTAGATCATATTAAACAATATTCATATATTCTTGAACAAGTTGGCTCAACAAAACTTTCTCCAGATAAATAATAGTTACTTCAGTGATAAGTGGCTAATGTAAAGAATTTTGACCTCATTTATTCTAGTGAATTCTAGATTGCTCAAATGGAGACATGGGAATATCATTGACTGTATATTGAGTGAGGAAGGTGTTATTCACTGGAGAAGAATATTTCATAATTTCAATATTTCAAACCCATATTATATAATCGGCTTGCATTTACTTTTTAAAGTTCCTTTAATAAACAAATAAGTAGAAGCAGAAAAAATAACCTTTTCCACCACAAAACAAACATTTTTACATTTGTATTTTATCTCCGTGGTAGGATAACATGCTATAATTATGTTCAAGAAAATTTGTTGTTTTTCAAATTCTTAAAAAATATTTACATTGAAGTGTACATGTTCAGTAAATATCCTTGTTTTAAACTCATTGTTGTAATTGGAGCCAAAGGAATTTTCACTAATAATTGTCTGAGGAAATTTTATATAAATGTATATTATCATAGGAAATCAGTTACATATGTTTAATTGAGCGATTGACATTCCTCTGCTAAGAAAGTTCATCTGTACTGTGGTGCCCCAAATACATATTAATAGGTGAAACTAGAAAATATGATTTCCTGAATGATGGGCATAAAGCAGGCTTACAAAAATGACAAAAAGAAGACATTTATTAAAGCAGGAAGGATTGGAGAATGTGTTGAACAGGGTATATATTCTTTTCCAGAGCCCATTTTTTCCTGCCATCCATGTATCCATTTATAATTTACACAATTATCATCTGTCCATGGAAGAATATTTCAAATAAATGCATTGCCACATGGGATCACTTCCTCCTATTCAGTGTAGCTTTTGGGAGTCTAAGGATTCACTAATGAACATATACATATCTACCTTACCATCAAATCCCATGTATATAAAGTAAGAATGGATCTCTTATTTCCACAATATAAGCCAAATAAAATGGTGTAAAGTGTAGAAATTGTCTTCTAGTAGCAACTAAATCATGCTTGTCAGGAATTGCAAATATACCCAACCCTGGGCAGCAAAGTAGTGCTTTGTTTTGGATCTTGCTTTTGCTCTCTAAGAGCCCAGTTGTCCAATGACTTCTACAGGAAATGACTTTCAACCTTATGAATGATCCTTCCTCTTTTGAATGTTCTTTATGGTCATGTTTGAATTTTTATTGTTTTAACCACTTCCTTCATCCCTACACATGTTTGTAGCTTCTGAGTTTGAGAAAATGCTACCTAATGCAAATCATACTTGGTTAAGTTCACAAAATAGAGAAAGAGAAAACACAGCAGCTCTAAGGAAGGCATAGAATCTCTTCTTCAGGTTTAGGTATAAGTTTATACCCACAACAATAATATATTTTTATTTGCATACTTATGTTGTACATATTAATCTTTTAACTTCTAGATCATGTGATTGTACTGTGTCTACCTCAGTTTTAGGTATATACATAAAAACATCTAGGCATCAATTATAATCATATTTTGTTGATAGAAATACATCTGTATGTGCTTCAGGACATAGATCCAATAAACTTTTCAGTTCAGAGATTTTTAAGTTTCTAAGTTCTCAACATAAATCAAAGATCATAGATAATAACCTATGTGTGCATTAGTCATTCAGCAGAAATGCTTTGTGAGGAGAACTAACACTTTTCCAAGGGAGAATTTTCTGCCAGGGACAGGAGTTTCAGCTGCTGCTTAGTGGTTTTGTCTTGTAAGTAGTGATGGTTTCAACATTCCAAAGGCCTGCCAGATGTATTGTGAGGTTTCTTAACAAATTTCTACATGTAAATGGATTCCTTAAAGTTAGCATTGTTTTCTGTTTATTGAATTTATATTTTATACATTTTTTTGTGTTAAATGTGGGTCAAATCACAGTTATTAGCATATGAACCTAAATTTTGTCATCCCTTATTGTGATCTTATAAAAATCACTTTGAAACTATTTTTTTATTTATAATGAAACTATAAACTTTATTCATTATCTTGAGTTATGAGGAGCCAGAACACAGAAGGCAAACTTACTTTACTGTTATACTGGTTGACCAGCCTATCTATCTCATTCCACCTTCTGCTTAGAGTTGATTTTTGTTTTTCTAATTGAACTCTGATTAACTGGCTTCCTAAATTTTATATTAATCAAGGAAACAAACACCTGGTAGAAAAGAAGAAAAAGGAATCAGAAGACTCATAGACTACAAGAGAACATAAAAGTCCTTTCAAAATTAGAATTCAGATTTAATGCTTTCAAAGCAAAATTTTAAGGAGAATTCTCTCTTTTTTCCCAAGTATTTCTTATTTTTATTTGGGATGGGAAGCAGGAGGAAAATACAGTGTAAAAGACAGAACTGAAAACATCTGATCACCTAATTTTTCTTCTCACACAAGAAGTACTGCCATTATGAGTGCAGGTTACCAAAAGGGCACATTTTGAGTTTTTAATAGCATCCTGGAATGTGAAAAAAAAAAGATAAAATGTATGTTTCTTTTGACAGATAATGCCTACCAACATTCAGTGAGAGGGGTTTGGGTTAATATTCTTTTAAAATGTTCCCAGTCATACACTGGACATACAAGAGCCACTTCTTCAGAAATAGCATAGTTGGTAGGCTGGTGTTTTTCTTTCTTTTCTTTTTCTCTTTTACTCTTTAAGAGGCCTACTACCCAGCTCCCTACTCAGAGTCTTATTATTACATCTGAATGTGCAGCCTTAGCTATGCTTGTTAGCTAGATTTTCTTAAATTATCCTGTCTACCATTTGTCTCTGTGCTTTTATCTTTCTTATGCTATATACCATTATTTACTTTTTACTGGGTGGCTTGCTGTGTAGCTGGGTGGCTGGTCCCTGACATTCTCCTCTCCTTCTCCTTTTGCTCCCCAATCTCTCTTACAACATTTTCCTCCTATTTGTTCTTTTTGCATGCCTGCCCCTCTCATCCTTCCTCCTACATAGTTATTGACTGTTTAGCTCTTTATTAGGCCAATCAGATGTTTTAGATGGGCAAAGTAAAAGACACACAGTTAAACACATGTAACATAAAAGAATCAATACATCCTTGCATCATTAAACAAATGTTTCACAGTATAAACAAATGTAACACATCTTCAACTAATATTCCTTAACAGTGGGATTTCTATATATGATTAATATATTTGTCTATTTTTGTTGTTTTTTTGTAAAATTTATTTAAATTAAAAGCATTCTTACTTAACATCCCAATCCCAGTTCCTTCTCCCTTCTGGCCTCCCATTCTCCCCACCAACCCCGCATCCCACCACCCATGCACTCCCCAGAGAATGTCCCTCATGAAAACTGAAGTAAAAACTTTCAGTAAATTACTTGCAAACCTAATCTGAGAACCTGTGAATAGGATCAACCACCATGATCAATTGGGCTTCATCCCTGAGATGTATAGATGGTTCAACATAGGAAAATCTGTCCATGTAACCCACCATATAAAACAACTGAAAGGAAAAAAACAAAACAAAACACATGATCATCTTATTCGATGCTAAAAAAGCCTTTAACAAAATCCAACAACGTTTTATGAGAGAGTAGAGGTACAAGCAATGTACCTCAGCATAATAAAAGCATTTTGCAGCAAGCACATCATTAACTTAGATGGAGAGAAATTTAAGGATCTCCACTAAAATCAGGGACAAGACAATATTTACTCATAATAGAAAGAATTGAAAGCAACCTATATTTTCCCTAACTGTAAGGGCCCATATATTTTGGAAATCTATTCCATCCTGCCACAAGTTCAGGACAGCCCAGAATTTCTACTGTCTTTTAGATGTCAGCTAATACATGCTGGATATCCTGGCCTGGTGGAGAATGGCTCTTATCTAAATAACAATAGACTTGTGCCAGGGTGCGTCTACACCAACCCTGAAGGCTAGTGTGAACTTCTGGTTTGGGGTGCCTGAAGCTTTCAGTGCATGCTGCAAAGGGGTGTCTTTAGGACCAAGGAAAATAATTCATATCAGCCCTTTACACATGATAATAGATGTCTTTTGCCCTTGCCCTCACCGTTGGATGTTTATGTCAGATGATGAATCAATAAACTGGTGCCTTCAGTATTAACTGATTTCCCTCCTATTATGATCAGATATCTCTGTCTCTTCTTTAACATCGTTCGATAGCTAGCCTTCCCTTGTTGACACTCTCCCACTCAGGAACAGATTTGGGGGGCCGTCCAGTAAGTTCCCATTACAGCCCAGAAGACATCAGTCCATGACAAATGGTTCTCAAACATCAGGCAGATACAGTCATCGACACATAAATGTATCATGAATAAAGAAAATGTGGCCCATTTATGCAATTGATTATTAATCAGCTGTTAAAAACTATGACATCATGAAATTTGCAAGCAAATGGATAGAACTAGAAAAGATCATCCTGAGTGAACAAACCTAGACCCATAAAAATAAACATGTAATACATTAACTTATAAGAGGATATTAGCTTTAAACTAAAAGATAACCATGCTACATTTCATAGACCAAAAGAAACCTAATAACAAGGAGAGTTCAAGGGTAGGTGGTGCAGGAATCTCACTGTGAATGGAAATAGAATAGACATCACAGGTGGATGGGGTAGTCTGCATGGGGGTATGGTCATGGGAACAGGAAGGATCAGTAGGGTGAGGAGAGAGGGAGAGGGGATTGGGAAAGACAAGTAGAATCAGGAGCATCTCTGGGATGAGCTAGAAAACTAGTGCAATGGAAACTCCAAGGAATCTATGAAGGTAATTTGAGCTACAACTCCTAGATATGTGTAGTGATGAGCCTGAACCAACCATCTCATGTAATATTGCAAGGTTTCCAGTGGAGGAATTGGTACCCAACCCACACATATTACTGACCTACAATTAGCTCTGCCTATAAGACTTTCCAGGGTAAAGTTAGCACAGAAATTATGAGAATGGGAAACGAATGATTGGTCCATTTTGAGACACATATAATGAGAGGGAGACTACACCTAACACTGCCTGGAGCATCAAGAGCAAAAGGTTGGATAACTCAAAGACCTAGCAGAGAACAAAACATGATTGGCAAAAAAAGTCAGTGAAGTAAATCTCAACTATATGGTAGTATACTCATAAATTGTTGACCAGATGGATTGTTGTCAGAAGAGCTTCACACAGAAGCAGGTAGAAACAGATGCAGAGACCCACAGCCAAAACTTAGGTAGACCTTGGGGAATACTGTGGAAGAGGGGGAGGAATGATTATGAGAGCCAGAGGGGCCAAGGACACCACAAGGAAATAACAGAATCAACTAACTTGGGCTCATGGGGGCTCACAGAGACTGAATAGACAACCAGAAAGCTCTCCTGGGACTGACCTTGGTTCTTTGGACATATGTTACATTGTGTAAGTTGATCCTCACTTGGGAGTCTTCACTGAGGGAGCAGAGGCTCTCTCTGACTATGTTCCTTGCTTTTGGGACCATTTCCTCCTACTGGGTTGCCTTGTCTGACCTCAATAGGATAAGAGGTGTACAGTCTTACTGCAACTTGATATACCATGACTAGCTGATATACATCAGAGGACTGCCATTTTCTGAAGAGAACTGAGTAAGACTGGATGGGCAGTGTTGGAACAAGGGGCTGGGAGGAGATGAGCAAGGGAGGAGAACCTGTGATAGGGCTGGAAAATATTAATGAATAAATAAAATATATTTTAAAAGTTTCCAACAAAAATATCTAATAGAAAAGTATCATTGTAGTATTCAAAAATTCTTCCAGTTCAATGATAGTTAAATAAGTAGCTCAAGTGAAAAAAGACAGCAAGAAATTTGAACAATTATTTGGATAAAGAAGAGACACATGGAAATAGGCTAATTGCCATCAATTTTTATAAACATAATTTTAAAATGCAAAGTACTATTATGTGGTTATTAAAATGGAGAAAGTTGGTATTGAAAAGTGATTCAGCCGGTAAAAATATTTGTCTTGCAAGCTTGACTACCTAAGACTAATATCTAGAAACACAAGTAAAGATCCAGATTCAATGTCATGTATTTGTGATCCAAGCACTCCTATGATGAAATAGAAGGTGGAGACAGGAGAATCCTCTAGAAAATTGAAACCCAGCTAGTCAGGGATACACACATCACAGCAGCACATACAACAAAATTGATTGCTTGAACTAACAAGGTGGAAGACATCTATGCTCACCTCTATGCCACCAATGCTGGCGTGCCAGGACTAACAAGGTAGAAAGGAGAGAACAACTTCCAAAATTTGCTGCCTCACTTTCTCTTCTGCACTGTAACTTGTGCGTACCCTGAACACACATACACAGACCTTGAAATAAATCAGTAAGTTAGAAAATAAGCATTTATTAACAATTAATGAATTAATTTGTTTCCTGTGTTATGTTTCCCTGTTACCGTTAATGTGCAATTTTTATGTGAAGGAGTATTTAGATGCCAGAAGATGATATTGGTTCCCCTGAAATTGGAATTACAGGTGTTTGTGAGCTACCATGTACATGCTGGGCACTAAACTATGGTCCTCCGCCAGAGCAGTAGGCACTCAAATCCACTGGTTACTCTTTCTAGTCCCTAAATATTAGATATTTTTAAATGACTAAGATAAAAATTGGTCATAGCAGGTAGTAGAAAAGAGGAGTGAGCAGATCCACCAGGGCGCTTCTGGTAGCTATAGATCATTCTAGAGAAATAACTATTAATTTATATGTATAACCTTATCATATAAACCAGTAATGTAGGTCCCAGAAAAATGAAAATATGTGTCCATAGAACACCAACAAA
This sequence comes from Cricetulus griseus, assembly GCF_003668045.3. Classification (NCBI taxonomy): domain Eukaryota; kingdom Metazoa; phylum Chordata; class Mammalia; order Rodentia; family Cricetidae; genus Cricetulus; species Cricetulus griseus. The sequence continues at coordinate 78,336,021 of NC_048595.1, read as the reverse complement.
AGATGTCTACAAATGTTATTAATGGTTTTACTCATCTTTATTTCAAAATGGAAACAAATCAAATATGGATAAGTTAAAATATTTTTTCTCATCTCTGTTGGTAGCAATTTTTCAAAGCTAATATAACTGTATACTTTGTACACCTCTCCTTTTCATATTGTTTTACTCAATAGCATTTAAATATACCTAACTTTATAAATGTTGATCTCAGATAAATAAAATTTCTAACTTCATGAATATTTTAATATTTTTGCTCAGGGAGTACAATATTAAACAAGATCCAGTCAACAAGACTGATCATTTAGCTGCATTAAAATTAAGATTACTATTTGTCAAAACAGATCACAACATTAAGTGGCAAATAAACAACTGGAAGATATATGTTGAAAAATTGCATAAAATATTTCATAAATCATTAGAAAATGATAAAAAGTGCACTATAATTTTTTACCAAAACTCAAGAAGGCATTTTTTAGAAGATAAAAAATGATGCAAAAAATTACATTAAAATGGTCATCATTCACTACGGCAAAATGCCGAGTCATGAAACAATTTTACATATATTTTTTGGTAAGAATGTAGACAAAATTCCAGGTAAATTTAAATAGAGATATGAATTTTTATAACTGGCTTAGGGAATAATATGGCATTTTCAGTAATTGGAACCAGCACAATTCCTATAATTCTGCCATTCAGTACTTCTATTTATCCTGAAGTTTAACACTTGGTATTATAAAAAATAATTTTTTAATTTATTTGGGAATTGGTGGGTGCTTGTGCATGGCACCACATGCATATGGAGGTCAGAGGGAATCTAGTGGTTTCTCTGCCTCTATAATGCAACTTAGGTTGTCTGACAGGAAACAAGTGTCTTTAACCACTGAGCCATAATACCAACCCTATACACAAAATCTTTCATATTTATAAAGTTCTACATAGTTGAAAATTGAAAAAAAATGGTTATCATGACTTGATTAGGAATATTTAGAAGGTCAAAGAATTACAAGGATTAAGTAGATCTTGAATAATGAGAGTTAGGAATTGGATCTCTTCCTTTTTAATTTATTTTATTATTTCAAATTAGGAACAAGCTTGCTTCACATGTCAATCCCTTCTCCCTCCCTTACCCCCAACCTTCCCCCTAATTCTCCACCTGCCCTCCATCTCATCCACCCTCCTCTCCCCAGGCAGGGTAGGGCCCTCAACAGGGCTCCCCAAAGTCTACCACATCATCCTGGGCCAGGCCTAGGCCCTCCCCCATGTGTCCAGGCCAAGAGTGCATCCATTTACATGGGATGGGCTCTCAAAATCCCTTATTACACCAGGGAAAAGTACTAATCCACTACCAGGGGGCCCCTAGAGTGTGGAGGCCCCCTCATTGACATCCACGTTCAGGGCCTGATTTAGTCCTGTGCTGGCCTCCCAGACAGAAGTCTGGGGTCCATGTGCACTTATTTTTTATATTTAAAAAGTGGAGTTATGGAAAGATTAATCTGGATGGCATGGTGCCAGGCAAATCCTTGTTTGGGGTTAACCTTGAGTTACAGGAAAGTTTGTGTTAGCCAAGGAAGCTCTATATGGTTAAGAATTGCTGTTAGAGCTCTGGAAATTCTGAAGGTTCCATCATATAATGCAAGGATAAGCAATACCTATAAAGCAGTAGTTTGGGAGGATTAATGGTAGTAGAAGGAAGAACCACACTGGGCATCATTTGTGAATTTTAGTACAAAGGATTTCCTTTTACCTAAATACCCTTTTTACAAATAACACAAAAATTCTAAAGGATAGTAAGCACATTGTTTAAAAAATAAAAAAGCATGAGTTCCCTAACCACCAGGCCCCTTTGACTATACAATTGACAAACCCATGAAGGAGATCTTGGGTGATATGGATAGTGATGAAAAATAAAGTTTATAATTATTTGTGTGTGGGGGGGTTATTTGTTTGTTTATGAGTACACATGTTCTGGTGTACATGAACATGTATGTACATGTATGTTGAAATCAGATTTCAATGTTAGAACCCTCCTTCAGTGTATCTCTACCTCATTTTTGAGTCAGTTTCTCTCCCTGAACATAAATGTTACCACCAGTTTTGCCATAATGTCCAATCAGTCACAAAATTATTGTTGGGTCTCTCCTTTTTTTTCAACACTTCAGGTGGTGCTACTAGGAATCTAGGAATTGAATTCAGACCTCTTTGTTTGCACAGCAAACTCTCTCACTGAGCCATCTCCACAGTTCCTTTTGGTTTTCTTTCCAATTTGGAAAGAGCAAGAAAAAGGTGTTTTTTTTCAGTGCTGCCATATGTAAATAGAAGAATTATTCATATCTAATCTCTCTCTAATGTATATGTGGAAGAAGAACAAACTATGTTTAAGGGACAACTGGTGTACCAAAGAACAGTTAGAAAAGAAGATGAAAATAACTTTCAAACAGAGATCAGAGAGTAGAGGGAATCTGCTTATAAGCATACAGGAAGTAGAATGGAATGGGATGTGGGTAAGTTTAGTGGACAACAGAATAGAACCTAATTAGTAATACATATATAAGTTTGTGTGTCTTATTATAAGTCCACAGAACATACAGTACTCTGAAATTTGACCTAGGAACTCCTCAATAAAAGAATACATGATGGATTCTAATGTATATGTATAATGAACACTATAACTCCCTCTCTGGCTATGTTAGAAGAAAGGGAATAATTAAAGATAAATGAATTCACAAGACGGAGCATCCTATATGAGTTTTTAATATCCTTACAAGACACCTCTATGGCCCTTTTTCTTTTCCCTCCTGTCACACCTCTATCCAAACACAAAAAAATCTGTCTGCTAAAATAAAACCAGTTATGTACAAAGTAGAAATAAATCTATCACCAGAATCTGAATCAGCAATCAATATAATTTCACACTTTCAGTCCACAAAATACATGTATGTCCTGTAATCTACCTTTACGGTGATATTCACTTCAGTAAAATGAGACAGATAGTAATTACAGTTAAAGATTCATCTTTTACCAGATATCCTAGGACTGTCATCCATCTTGAAATTAAAGATGTTTGTTTATGGTTAGGATGAGAATCTTTATGTACATCATTCTTAAAAAGTAATTGAGCTTGGTTGGCTTTACTAAGAACATGCTGTGTGTCTGTTGTCTCTGAAAAGCAGGATTATTTGTCATCTTGGACATGCACAGGGGATAATGGGTATTTTTCCCTAATTTTCATTGGCTGAAGGAGTTTCTTCAAAACTCAGTTCTTCCAGTTCCCCAAATCAGTGCACCAGTCAGGTTAGGTATACTCTTGAAATCTTAAACAAGTAAAGACAATGGAGTATCTCCTATTAGGAAGAGTTTTTTTGATGACATGTAACAATGACAGAAAAAATTGAAGAGGTACAATGATTATAGCCAGATGGTTACCAGTGAAAATCCATTGCTTTGTTCAACAAAAGGATTTTTCTTTGATTAAACTGCCTGGTGATATTGGCACAGTGGTCCTAAATGTGCTTTGTGAGTCCAGCAGGAATTCCCTAACCACTCACAGAGACAGCATGACAATCTCAGAAAGATAGCCTTGGTAACTTCCTGTGATAGTGATTTTCCATGTTTTGTTAAACTCATCCCCTCAGGGAAAGAGTTTGTAAAAAGTAGCAAGCAACCCTTTCAGACAGAGTCTCCCAGTTCCCTAATTCAGGTCTTCTTCTATAACAATTTTCCTCTACCTGTTGCCACAAGAACAGTTCTCATCTACAAATAGCTTTACTTCCCTCTTCATCATAACTAGTGTCTCTGAATTACATAAAACTCATATTGAAGACTACTTTATTTCCTCCTGCCTGTTTAGCATCATTTGTAGACTTGGCCCCACCTGATCCTTGTTCAGGATTTGTAAATCTTGGAGTAATTCATACCTAGCTTTCTCTTTTTGCCAAATTTTACATGTGGCTTCTTTATTTATTATTATTTATTATTTATTATTTATTATTATTACTTGGTGTAGAATGCATCACTATAGCGCATATCACCTTAAAACAGTTATTTCCAACTAGAGACAAGGAGAGCATACACATTTGCTTTAGATTCTACCCTGTCTACCCTGCCCTGTCTATACTTTCAGGTAATATTCATGCACATTTTAATAAAAAAAACATGCAGTAACATTTACTATAACACAGCATGAGTTCAATGTTTTGTCTCAAACCAGGGTATGAGGTATAGTAGGAATTTAAGTAATACTCAGAGAAAGAAAGCAAGAAAGGTGAAAGGATTACCCAAAAGAAAGAAATTACTAATAATCTTATGCTTTGAGTTAGACTAATAAAAATGTCTCTGGCCTTTAAATCACAACATAAACATGTGAGTGGATAGGATGGTAAAATGGTGGCTTGAAATACCATGGATTTTCATGGGTGTTCTGTTGTCTTTACTCTTCTAAATCTGGAGGTATGACCACAAGAACCCTGTTATATCTTGGTTGCTCTTTTGTTTTCCATATTTTACTGTTTGACAGTTTCTTATATTTACATAAGTCTTAGTCCTTTCCCTAATCATGTTGCCCTCCCATACTAGTCCCACCAATACTACAACCCTTCTTTTCAGTTAGTCCAACGTTTTGTGTGTATCCAGTGTGTTTAATTGGACTTTCTTGCACGTGTGTGGGAAGTTATTAACTGAACCAGGGCAGCTTTTCAGTGGCCAAATAAATGAAGAAAATAATACTCATGCTCCAAAACCATTAACTGCCAGTAGTCCCACCAGGATTGATGAAGCATCATTGGAATATGCCATCCATGATAAAATATTGATGGGTTCAAACTTATGCAAATCTTAAGCAGAGTATTACAGTTGTTATCTACAATGATTGTGCTATACTCTCTTTTTCTGTGATACATCTACCCATCCACTAGCCCTCACAGTCTTTCTGTCCTCTCTTCTTTGGTGTTTCCTAAACCTTAACAGAATCAAAAAGCTTCTCTACCTAGGGTTGAGCCCTGCACCTTCACTTGTTCTTGCACTTTGGATAATTATGGTTTGATGGATGCTGGTTTTTATTTTCTGTTTTTATGAATCTGCTTAACTGGGCCAGCTCAATCTCCTTTAAGGTATATTTTTAGGTAAGGGAGAGAATGTGATTGCTATAATGTAAATGATATAAAATGAATGATTTGCATATTTCATTATGCTAATGGAGTTTTATGGAGGAGGAAAGGGCTTGTTTTAAAAGATTCTAATTCATTAGACTCATTATTGTTTGCAACAACACAGCCAAAGAAGTCTAAAGCAGGAGAGCATAAGGGATGACTATGAGCTGAATTCATAGATATGCTCCATCCCCCAGAAGGACAGGGGACATGATCAGGTGGTTTGACCCTTCAGAACACATTTCCCTAATCTCTGGAGACTATTGTATATAAAACACACTCTCAGCATTAAAGGGGAATCCTTCAGTGTCATAAAGGTTCCTCATGCTAAGGTTTTCCTTCATTATTAATTCTAAAACCAGGAATGTATTACAAAATTTCAATTATCTACACTAGTCAGTGTTAGTGAAACTGAGAGAGAGTAGTATGAACTAGTTAGCTTTTCATGAATTTTTATTTCTTTTAATAACACTTGTTCTCATCAAATTGTACAATATTCAAATGAAATATTTAATTTTTATTTTTCTCTCTGATTTTCATGTATCTGCGTTTGGGTTTTCTATTCTTCTGTTGTTTATTTTGAAACATGGTACCCCAAACTTACCCATGGTGAACTGATACCACTCTCTTTCTGCCTCTGACTCCAAGTACTGGGAGAGCAGTCATGTAATATCCACCACTCCTAACTCCCATACCTTCTATTCTAAAAATCTTTAATGGTATCACTATTTCTAGCCAACAGATTCTGAAGCAAATGTATGCAATTATTGGCATCTAAGACTTTAAAATACTATTAATATAGCAGTTAAACTTCTAGTTGGAGAAAGGTCAATTTCCATAACAAAGCTTAATAAATGAGACAAATGAAATAAGAGCAATTAAGTGAGATTTCAATGATGGTTAGAAAAAATCATTCCCAGAGGTCCTACTGTGTGTTTGTTTTTATGCAAATCTTGTGTACGTAATAATGGGGATATACCACAAGCCTTTTATGCAGCAAAAATTATTCTTAGGATTCACATATAGGAAAGCATGTCAAACTGATAGTCTCTTTATGTCACTGCCAATATCATGTTCAACAGAGAAAATTTGCTCTGCAAATCAGAGATAAAATAAATACCTTATACATTTGACTCAAGAACTAATATTCTTAGCAACAACTCTGTATGTCCTCATAGAAGCCTTTTTCTTATTGACTAGCATAAAGCCACTACAAAGGAGCCTATTGAGACATATAAAAGTTAGTATCCTTGTGCAAAGTTAGACAAATACATACTGAATTACAAACTCTGTTCTCTAAAATCTATTGCTTATTCTAACATATATATCTTTTTTTTTCACTTTATACAAAAGCGCTTGTCTCTACCAACCAAATTGCCCATAGGATAAGAAGGAATATGTACATCATTGAATGCTGGAGGATTTGTTCATAGTCTCATTCTATTATCAGGTAGAGAGTCCTAATGAAGCATAGGAATTCATTCTGGCAACCAAGAAATTGCTAAACCAGTTTGTGTTTTTGTACAATTGGTTGAAGGCTGTGATGATACAGTTTGCTTTGAAATAAAATAGGGATAGCAAATGGTGGCCCAGTGTCTAAAATTATTTTCAGCTTATAATATTGGTCCCAGGCTTACCATAGCTCTTGGCTTGCATGTCAGGTGTAGTGCAATACTATAAGGGATATTTATACTTTACACCATAATTATTCAAAAGGAAGATATTTCATTTCTTGGAAAGCCAGGCAAATCTTCACACAGAATCATATTTCTCTAAAGATGTTTTCAGGTAAGACAAAAAAGAGAGCATAAGTGTTTACAACAAGAAAATAATAGCAAGCTAGAATACTGTCTAATCTTTGGTTATGCTGCGGCAACCCTTCCCCCACCTAATGTAAAATGCTGCTGCAGCACTAGGGTGAGATGAAGGCATCCTAACTGTCAGATTTTGGAGGTCACAATCCATCTTAGACTGGTGATAAATTGCAGTTAATTTAGAGAAGAATATTTGGGAGCAAGTTGACAGAGAACTGATCAAATTAAGATTTTTACCCATAAACGCTCATGTTTCTCTCATCCAAATGTGGAGGCATTTTACAGACCTTAATGTCACTTTTTCCAGGTTGCTTGAGACCACCCTGGTTTCATTGTCAGATGACTTAGTTCCAGTTGAAATCCTCTACTTAAGCCCTTAAACAAATGAAAAGCCAAATTGTCACTTTTAAATAGAGTCTCCACATAATCACATTTTGAAATGGTGCTCTTCTGGCTGAAGAGAAGTTGTGTGCATGATAATATTGAATTTTAAATAATATATTACACAAAATACTTTCCAATTTGATTGGGGGGATATATTTTCATGAATTATTGAGTATCTGATTATTGTAGAAAGCTTTAGCCATTATGCACTGAAACTGTCATTCTCTCAGCTCTGTGATATATGAGCCTGATTATCAATATTTAAAAGAACAGTTAGCTCACTGTGTGGCAGCAGAAAAATGGTTATTCTTCAGCAGTGACTCAGATAGGACTACTGCCAGACCCAAAGGTGTTTAGGGGTGCTTTCCGACCCAGTCTTCTAACTGAAGTTTTTGACACCTGCTAGGCAGAAAGCAGTTCTTAGCAGTTAGTTGAGGTAGGATTCAACATTAACAAAAACTTGCATCTATATTTAGGCTTTAGTATTCTTCTGCAAAATGGTTACCTGCAGCACAAGTACGTGATGGTATACAAATGTGCTTCAATTTTTCTCATTCCTACAGCTATACAGTAAGTTCCCTGAAGGAAGTGTCAATGACTATCTTATTCAGGCTTGATCCAGCAATTATTGAAGTATTTGGGTATGGAACAGGAGATGGGTAACTGATTTAATTTTTAATTCAATCTGTATTAATGAATGAATCAGTTAAGAAATGAATGATGTATAATAGTATTTTAGTCAGTAACCATTCTTTCATTACCTTATTCTTCCCACCTCCTTCTCCCTCTTTGCCTACTCTCTCCTTCCTCCCTCTCCCTCTCTTCTGCCCTCTGTCTCCATTCCTTTCTTCCTTTTTTTTGTTCTTTCTGAGAGAGTCTTATCCTCTACCCAAGTTATCCTAGAAAATATTATGTAGCACAAACTTTCCTCAACATTATTGCAAATTTCCTACCATGGCCTCTTAAGCACTGGGATTATAGGTGCAAGTTGTCTTATCTGGTTATCCTAACAAACTTTTCCTTGTATAGAACAGTTAAATAAGGAAACTGATGTACTATGATTGTGTTTTCCCCAAGTTTAACATGCTACATAGACACAAGCATTCTTGAGATTACAGACTTAAACATGGTAAGAATTTCTTACTGTCAGGTATTTTTCAGAAGGATGACAATAAAGGAAAGGGGATATGCTGGAACACAAATGTAGAAAATATTATATCTTGTAGAGAAATTGTTCTTTTGAATTAAATCAAACATGTTAACAACAAAGATATTTGAACCCCAGATGAATCAGAAATGGTAAAGGAGAAGCTGAATGTGCTCTCAGGCTAAGGGAACACATTTTTGGACACAATCCTGCCTTACCTAACTGTAGAGTGTGACCATATATCATATTACATATTTTACAGTAGGTTTTCTGTTCAAGTATTTTTACAAAAAGAATGAACCTTAGCAAATAATAAAAATAAAGATCAGTGAGTGAGCTGAAAGCTCTGGAGGATGCTAAAATATAACCTGATATATGGAACAAAGCTGTTTCCCTTTCTCCTCTCTATGTTGGCCAACCTATATCTAACTTTCAGTCAACTTTCTCTGTAACAGGACAAAATAATAATACTACAAAAAAGAACAAAATAACAGCCAAGAAAAACAGCAAAAGTTCTCTTATTCAGAATTTCATGAGACGAAGGACATTTTAGTCTCTTTCTAGTGTATTCTCTCTATCTATCTCCATCTCTCTCTCTTTCACTCCACAACACACCACAATGTTTACACACAAATTAGAATAAAATCATTCTACTTACATAATTTTGTGTATTATTTCAGGAATAAGAAGTCTTATGACATAAATCTCATGCTTATTTATCTCTTCATGCTCATAAACCTGAGTGTCAAAGCACAGCATCATCCACAGCTAATTACCATAACAGTTGATTTTACAAAATACATCAGTAGTTTTCAAGGTTTATTTGAATGGCTTATCTTTTGAAACAGAATTTGCTTTTCTAATACATTTCTCACATATAAAACATGGAAAGTGCATGTGTTAACAGACACAAAAGATTCAATATGCTAGAATCCTTTCATTTACTAGAACTCGTGACCCATTTGTGCCTTGATCTCAGGAAAGCTTGCCTCTATATTAAGTTTCCAGGGACATCATCTTCTGTTCTCCTGTATACACTCTCCACACATGCCATGCTAAGCTTTGTATATTCAGTTTTAATTTTTATGTATGTTCAAGGATTTCAGTGTTTCAAATCCATGAGTCTCAAGCCATAGCTCCCCTCATGATTAAGTTCAGCTTCCCTACACATTCATTAATTTTTTCATATTTCAAAGAGCATATTCCATTTCTGGACGAGGTGCAATTTTCATTTAATTCATGAAAATCAAAATTTGTTACACTCATTTACATGCTTTGCATGCTTATACCTTATTCTTAAAATAAATTACCTTCATAGATGTAACTTTAGTCCATTCATTGAGCTAAACTAAATACATCTTTCAAAGATGAACAACACAATATACCATAAGGTATCTACCATTTGTGAAAACCATCTTTTTTTAATGAGGTGAATGTTTATTTTATTAATTCTTTATTTCCTTTTTATTTGAATTACAAACAAGATTGAATATTGAATTACGTGACAATCCTAGTTCACTTCTCAATCCCTTTCTCCCCTACCATCTTATATTCCTTTTTCCATTTTTTTTTAATTAGAAACAGGATTGTTTTACATGACAATCCCAGTTTCCTTCTCCCACCTGTCCTCCCATACAACCACCCCCAACTAAAACCCTATCTATCACATATCCTCTCTGCTCCCCCTGGATGGTGAGGCCTTCCTTAGAGTGTCATCAGATTCTATTGTATCCTTTGGGATAGGGCCTAGGCCCACCCCCCGTGTGTCTTGACTCATGGAGTATTCCTCTATATGGAATGGGCTTCCAAAGTCCACACCTATGCTAGGTTATAAGTTCTGAACTTCTACAGGAGTTCCCGTAAATTTCTGAGGTTTCCTCAAAGAAACCCATGTTTCTCGGGACTGGATCTGTCCCATGCAGGTATTCCAGCTATCAGTATGGGGAGCAAGAGTTCCCAAATGTTAAGGTCAGCTGATTCTGTAGGTTTCACCAGGCCTGGTCTGGACACCTGTGCTCTTCGCTCGTCCTTCTCTGCATCTGGGTTCCAGTTCAGTTCACAGATTAGTTGTGTGTGTCTGCTTCTGTTTCCACCAGCTGCTCAATGGAGGCTATATCATGGCATATAAGTTAGTCATCAATCTCATTAACAGGGGATGGCATTTAAGGTAGCATCTCCTCTGCTGCTTAGATTGTTAGCTGGTGTCATCTTTGTAGATCTCCAGACATTTCCCTAGAGCCTGATTTCTCTGTAAACCTAAAATGTCTCTCTCTATTATGGTATCTCCATTCTTGTTATCTTCTATTCTTCCCCTGACTCAACCGTTCTGCTTCCTCAGGTCCTCTGCATCCCTCCTCTTCTAACCTTCTCATTCTCCTAGCTCCCTCCCCACACTTCCCGTGCTCCCAAATTGCTCAGCAGATCTTGACCCTTTCCCCTTCTCCAAGGGTCAATGTTTGTCAATTTTAGGGTCCTCCTTGTTTACTAGTTTCTCTGGCAGTGTAGATTGTAGGCTGGTAATCCATTACTCAATGTCAAAAATCTGCATATGAGTGAGTACACACCATATTTGTATTTTTGCTATTGGGTTACCTTGCTCAGAATGGTTTCTTCTAGTTCCATCCATTTTCCTGCAAATTTCAAGAATCCATTATTTTTTTCTGCTGACTAGACCTCCATTGTGTAAATGTACCACATTTTCTCTATCCATTCTTTGGTTGAGGGACATCTAGATTGCTCCCATTTTCTGGCCTTTACAAATAGTGCTGCTAAGAATATCGTTGAACATTTGTCTTTGTTGTATGAATGTGCTTCTTTTGGGTATATGCCTAAGAGTGGAATTGCTGGATTTTGTGGTAGACTGATTCCCATTTTCTTGAGGAGTCGCCATACTGATTTCCAAAGTGGCTGTACAAGTTGGCACTCCACCAGCAGTGGAGTAGTGTTCCCCCTTCTCCACATCCTTTCCAGCATGAATTGTCAATGTTGTTTTTGATTTTGGCCATTGTGACAGGAGTAAGATGGTATCTCAGAGTTGTTTTGATTTGCATTTCCCTGATGGCTAAGGATGTTGAACACTTTCTCATATGTCTTTCAGCCATTTTAGATTCCTCTATTGAGAATTGTCCATTTAGTTATGTGCCCCACTTTTTAATTGGATTGTTTCATGTTTTGGAGACTAGCTTCTTGAGTTCTTTGTATATTTTGGAGATCAGCCCTCTATCAGATGTGGGGTTGGTGAATATCTTTTCCCAGTCTATGGGCTGCTGTTTTGTCTTGCTGACTGACTTCTTGGCCTTACAGAAGCTTCTCAGTTTCAGGAGGTCCCATTTTTCAATTGTTAACCTCAGTGTCTGTGCTACTGGTGTAATGTCCAGGAAGCAGTCTCCTGTATCAATTAATTCAAGGGTATTTCCCACTTTGCCTTCTAATAGTTTCAGTGTAGCTGGATTTATGTTGAGATCTTTGATCCATTTTGACCTAAGTTTTGTGCAAGGCCATAGGCTTGGGTCTAAATGGAATCTTCTACATGTCTACAACCAGTTATACCAGCACAATTTGTTGAAGATTTTCTCTTTGTTCCATCATATAAATTTGGATTGTTTATCAAAAATCAGGTGTTCATCGGTGTGTGGGTGAATATCAGGGTTTTCAACTCTATTCCATTGGTCAACCTGTCTATTTTTGTGCCAATACCACAAATCTGAAATCAAGCTTGAAGTCATGGATAGTGATGCCTCCAGAAGTTCCTTTATTGTACAGGTTTTTTTGGCTATCCTGGGTCATTTGTTTCTCCATATAAAGATGAGTATTTTTCTTTCAAGTCTATAAACAATTGTGTTGGGATTTTGATGGGGATTACATTGAATCTGTAGATTGCTTTTGGCAAGATTGCCATTTTTACTATATTGATCCTATCTATCCAAGATCATGGGAGATCTTTCCATTTTCTGGTATCTTCTTTAATTCCTTTCTTTAGAGACTCAAAATCCTAATGGTACAGGATTTTGGAGTTTTTGGAGAGAGTTACCCAAAGCCAACTGTATTTCATGTTGTTTAGCTTTCTTTATTTATTGAGATGTTCTTGACAGCAAATCAGATTTGTTTACAAATGAATCCCATTTCTTTCTCTTTTTTTTTCTTTTTGGTTTTTAAAGACATTGTTCCTCTGTGCTCTGGAGGATGTATTGTAACTAGCTCTTGTAGACCAGGCTGGTCTAGAACTCACAGAGATCTTCCTTCCTCAAATGGATGGAACTAGAAGAAACCATCCTGAGGGAGGTAACCAAGTTACAAAAAGAAACATGGTAAGTACTCACTCATATCTTAAACATTGAGCAAAGGATTACCAGCCTATAATCCTCTTCACCAAAGAAACTAGGAAACAAGAAGGACTCTAAAGGAAAATTGCATGGACCCTAGGAATGGGAAAGGATCTTGCACTAGGGAAATTTCCAGAGACCTACAAGGATGGCAGGAACTGACAATGTAGGCACTGATGAAGAGGATAACCTAAATGGCTTTCTGTTATGGTGAGACTGATAACTACTTTTTATGCCATACTAGACCCCTCATCCTGTAGCTGATGGAAGCAGAGGCAGACATCCACAGATATACACTGAACTGAACCCTGGATCTTAGTTGCAGAGAGGGAGGAATGAAGATCAAAGGGGTCAGTACCAGGCTGGTGAAACCCACAGAAACAGCTGGCCTGAACAAGGGGGTGCAGATGGACCCCAGACTCCTATCTGGGAGGCCATTATAGGACTGTTGGAGACCCCTGAACATGGATATCAATGAGGATGCCTCTGCACTATAGGGGGCCTCTGGTAGTGCATTAGTATTTTTCCCTGGTGTAAGAAGGGACTTTGAGATCCCATCTCATGTGAAGGGATGTACTCTCAGCCTGGACACATGGAGGAGGGCTTAGGCCTGGCCCAGGATGATGTGGTGGACTTTTGGGAGCCCCTGTTGAGGGCCCTATCCTGCCTGGCGAGTGGAGGATGAATGGGGTGGAGGGTAGTTTGGGGGTTGGTTTGGGGGAGGGGAGGGAGATGGAGAAGGGATAGTAATGTGAAACAAGCTAGTTCCTAATATGAACTAATAATAAAAAAAATAGATCCATCTGCTTCTGCCTCCCTAGTACTGAGATTAAAGGCACGCACCACCACTGGCTCCATTTCTTTTCTTAGCACATTTTTCCTATTTAGTCCCTACCTGCTGTCACTAGATTATGTTTCTTCATAATCCAGAAAATTCTTTTACTCTTTCCTTGATTATACTCTTTATTTTCTGGTCCAAATCTTTCTCATGAAATATTTGAATAGTATTTCAGGTAAATTATTCCATAAGTTTATGTTTGGGATGAAAGTATCTTCAAAAATTCTTGGAGCACATCTTTGCTTCTTTTCAGATTTTTTATTTGAATTAGGAACAAGATTGTTTTACATGCCAATCCCATTTCACTTCTCCCTCCTGTCCTCCCCTACCTCCCTGACAACTAAAACCCGACCTATCATATATCATTTCTTGAAGCATATCTTAAAGTCTTTTGTTTATATATAATTTCTATTTTAATTAATAGTTTGACTAGTCTTGTGACTCTAGCTTGGACATCATTTTATTCTTAGTGAGGTGGTCATTTATCCAGTGTCTGGTACTGAGGCTGTTATCCTGGTATTTTATTACTTAAACTTAATTTTTTTACACAATAAGGAATACTATAAGATTGCACCAATCCAAATACAAGGAATAAAGAATACTAGCAAGCTGCTTGATAAATGAATCATTACTGTGACACCAAAGTCAGATGAAACATGAAAAGGGTAAATTTCTTCAGTATCAATGATAAAAGAAATATACGTATTTATTGTTTTGCATATATTGAATCATCTTTGTGTTCCATAATTACATTGACATGGTATATGAACCTTAGTTTGACAATTTAATAATTGCTGTTTAAGTTGGATAATCATTTCAGTGTAGACACACGAGGTATAATGCTGTCTACTCTAAGTACATCAATCTGAAAAATATATTAAAATGTATTATTTACCTTGAATGTTTACAATTCTTCCAGTTGTATTTATGAAAATCTATTAATGTATATTCATATTAAACAAAGAGGATCATATTATACTTTGGAATTTGAGGCTTAATGCTTATTTGTAAGAAACATAATAGATGACCAACTAAAGTCATGGATGAATTCCTTGGATTTTTTATGAAGTGAATCAGTGTTTATACGTGATGATAGGAGATGTGATGACAAATCCTATTGAGACAGAGCATACAGAGGATGCTTCTGTTGTTCTGTTACTGGTTATTTATCTCTATCATCATTCCCTTTACTTCTGAAAATTGCTGTCCTAATAGTTCTATATCCTATATCTGCTATTTTTCTTACATTCTATGCATAGATTTTGGTTACTATACAATGCATCTCTGCCTTTTCTTCTATCTTATATTTATCTTAATATAATACCTTTCTCAAATGTTCAATTTGAAAGGAATTATAACTACCTAGTACTCTGAGGGAAATGGATGTTTTTGTTTGTTAGGGAGCATTCAGAAAGTATTAACTGAAAAGTCCCACCCTGAAGGCACACCATCCTGTGCGTTATGGGCCTGAACTAAATAAAGGAGGAGGAAAGAGAAAGCCAGTGAGAATTAACATTCTCCTTTCTTTGCTCCCTGGACTGCCATGTCATAGGATGCTTCCTTCAATTTGTTGGTTGTTTTTTCTTGAGTTTCTTTAGATTCCCTAAGAGGATTGTTTATTTCTTGAATTTTTTGGTTTGTCTTTTCCTTCATTGCATTTAATTTTTTGCTTGCTTTTTCTTCTATATCTTGGGGATTTTCTTATTTCCTCTTCAATGGTCTCTATCATCTTCCTGAGATAATTTTTGAGGTCCATCTCTTCTTTATCTTTTGTGTCGAGCTTTTCAGGTCTTGCTGGTGTGGAGTCCCTACATTCTGGTGGTATCATATAGGTCTTTCTGTTGTTGAGTGAGTTCTTATTCTGTCTTCTTCCCATATCATTTTCCAGTGCATGCAGGTGTTGTCTCTCTATCTCCTCTTGTGACCCGTTGAAGTGTGTGGGCCAGAATTTCAATGACTTCAGCTTTGGATGGTCTTGCCTCTCCTGGTAGTCTCCTCACTTCAAAGGGGTTAGGCCTCAGTAGGGGTCAGGTCGGCTGAGTGGGACAGAAAAGTGAGGTGTTTCCAGACTCAGGGATGTCCTCCCTGGCTGGGCCAGTCTACTCCAAGCAGGCACAGGCCCAGAGAGATCGGAGTGAATGGGGTTTGGACAGGAGTTAGGCAAGAGCAGAGGGTCACTCACCTTGGTAGGCGTCAGTTCAGCTGAGTGAGAAGGAAGAGTGAGGTGTTTCTAGACTCAGATAGCTCCTCTATGGCTGGGCGGTTCTACTCCAAGCAGGTGCAGGCCAACAGAGATTAGGGTAAATGGGCAATCAGGAAGAATTCTTATTTCATGACTAATCTGGATGAATTTCTCTTCTTAGAAATCTCAGATTTCTAATTTAAAGGAATTCCTGATCATTTCTGTCAAAGAAAGTAAGAGGAAAGTACCTACAGGGTCTCCTTATCATTATGTACATTTCCATATAAGCAACACTTCCTTTCATATTCTCAATTCTTGCTAAGTCAGGCAACATCTACTTCCCTTCAGCCCCTTTCATCTCAATTTGACTAAGAAATGTCATTTCTATTTGTAGAAACTGTGCATTGGCTGCGTCCAGTGCATTAAATGGCAGAGTTTGGGAATAATGATGCTTCATTCAAATTACTATGAAATCTTATTCACTGCAGTGTTTTGGCAACTAAAATTTTAAGTCAAGATTTGCCCTAAAACTTGCAGTATGGATCTATTTGTTGCTTACTTGCCTGTTGCCAAAACATTTTGTGAAATTGTTAAGCATTGTCTGATTTTCTATAATCAATTCCTGGTCATTCAGCACTATTAATTATAAAATTATATATATATATATTATATATTATTATATATGTATATAATATATATCATTGTATTAATTATAAACAAATACAATTGAAGTAAACTTAATTTTCAAAAATTTGAACTCATTTTTGATAAAACTCTGAGTGTTTAAGGAACAAACATTTGAAATTCTCCTATATTTAAAATGTCACATCATTTCTTTTCCTCAACTCATCTTTTGAATGATAATTTGGTGTTGAATTTGCAAAATGGCTTTCCAATGTTCTTCCATATTTTCCTTGTCATTAATTTCTAAGTCATAAGACCTTTTTTTTTCTTTTTTTTTAGAATTAGAAGTCCATGTAAATCTACAACTTAATTAGTACAGGTCCCATTATCTGTGTCTAAGCACTTCTTATAGAAAAAAAAAAAAAAAGAAAGAACATGTGTACCTAAAGGAAGGGCATCTGCTTGGCTGGTATATTTTCTTTTCACATTTTAAAAACAAGGGAATTTCTGTAAATGTTTACCTATTTTCCAGCAATGGGAGGATCTGTCTAATTTTCCTTAGTAGCAGTGTCTGTGACCATTTTGCATAAACCCAGATTCCAGTACACAGAAGAGGGATGAATTATGAAAAAGTCCTGCCATTTGAAAGACTATATTTTACTAGGAAATATGTCTATCTCAAAATTTTATATATGGCCAGTGCCTGTTTCCAGTGAGGATGATGAGTCTGACAACTTTAATTAGTCTAGTATTTGTATTTTGAGTAGTTACTTCTTCATGTACCAGAGTTTTACTTCATATTTCTAAGGTTATCCATATCACATGCTTGTGCTCAAGCATCCCTGTCATCATGGTACAACAGACACCTTTACAGGACATTAGATCAGGGTTGTATGTATGTACACCCCCTTAGCTAAAGTGCAGGCAGTAATTAGCATTGTTTTTTATTTTATTAAAAATGTGGAACCAAACTAACTCCCTATTTCTGCCACAATCTACACTTGATGCCACAGTTCAGACCCCTTGTTTTTGGACTATGGTTCAATACAATACAGAATTTCATTACAACACCCCGTGGTCACATTCTTTCCCTGGAATGCTGTAGTATATATAAATAAGTCAACAGAAACCAAGTAAAAAATCTGTTTTATGGTGATGAGCTCTTATTCACTCCCTCCTGTGTCTCTGTAGGGTGTGACTGACAAAAATGTCTAAGATGGACACTTTATCTGGTTTGTGAGACTTGCTGTGTTTATAACCATGATTACTATAAAATTTCCCTTTAGAAATATTCCTCATCAGAAGTGATTTATTGAATCTTTTACTCAGAAGTGTTTGTGCCCAATACAGCTTTGATGGGTGAACTCTGGCTATGTAGATCTTTGTAAAAATATATTGACAATCTTCATTTTTATTGTCCTAAAACCACTTTTATTTTATATTAATTGTTTTAGTACCTCTGGATGTATAGATCTTTGCATGTTTTATATTCTAGAATGATTTAGAAAATAAAAGTTCCATTTTAGAATCATTCATCATTATTAAAATCATTGAAAAACATTCTTAACATCATATAAACCAAGTCCATGAATTTATGATTTAAAATTTGTTAGCTTTGTCCTCTAGTTTTTCTGTTTCTAAAACTGATTACTATAATATTGAATCACAGAATTGTTTATTTTTAGACAACAATTATTTATGGGACATAAATAAAGCAATGTTCCTACTTATGTCCTATAAATAATTGTTTAATTAATATTTCCTAATTACCTTAATATAATTCTATTTTCTTATCATTCAAAATACACATATTTATGAATAGGAATATACTAATGATTAAAATTAAGAATCACAATGACATATAAACTATGAAAATATGAAACAAGTAAAGATAAATGTTTAAACAGATGCATACATGAGGCCAGAAAATAAATGAAACAGATTTTCTTCTTAAAAACTGACTGGAAAAACATGAATATAAAACACTGCTTACTTACTTAAAAATTACATGTCATATATTATATATGTGAAATGTCATATATATATTATGTGAAATTTGTCAACTGATACAATCTTTAGCAGTTTATTTTTAAAAGTAGCTAAAATTTATTTTTTAATTATCTTTTCTCCCTTGAAACCCTCCCATATGCTGTTTCATTTTGTCTTCGTGTTCTCATTCTTTATCAAATTTTGTTACACATGTTTAATTCACTAACCAGCAGAAACAATAGCTACATTACAAATATTTGTTTTTATTTTTTTATTCTTGGTTTTTCAAGACAGTGTTTCTCTATGTAGCTTTGGAGCCTATCCTGGCACTCACTCTGGAAACCAGACTGGCCTTGAGCTCACAGAGATCCGCCTTCCTCTGCATCCGAGTGCTGGGATTAAAGGCATGTGCCACCAATGCCTGGCATAAATATTTGTTTTTATATCCACAGTCAAGTGTAATCCTTACCCTCAGCAAGGTAACATCTTTGCAACATAGACCAATACAGATAACTGCAACTAGTTATAATGCATTCCATATAACCCATTCTATGTGGATACATCTGCAGTACAACTCTAGCATCCAAGATAGAAGAGAGAATCTCAGCTATTGAAGACTCACTAGAGGATATATATTCATCAACTAAACTTTATTTCAATTTATTTTTTATTTATGTAAATTTAAATTTTATTTATTTAAATAAATTCCTCTCTCTCTCTCTCTCTCTCTCTCTCTCTCTCTCTCTCTGTGTGTGTGTGTGTGTGTGTGTGTGTGTGTCTGTGTGTCTGTGTGTCTGTGTGTCTGTGTGTTGTGTTGTGTAGAACCCTGTGAGTGCAGATGTTCACAGAGGCCTTTGGTATTGGAACCCTTGGAACTGAAGTTACATGTGTTCTAGGAATTGAACAATAGTCCTCTGTATGTGTAGCATTTGCTCTTAAATGACTATCTATCCACCTATAGCATAATTAAAATAAATTGAAAAGAAGAATATGAAGTTAAAATTTTTTTTTCAAGACAGGGTTTCTCTGTATTGCTTTGGAGCCTGTCCTGGAAGCTCACTCTGTAGACCAGGCAGGCTTTGAAATCACAAAGATCTCTGAGTGCTGGGAATAAAGACATACACCACACCACCAACTCCTGGCTGAACTTAAAATTATTGTTAAACTGAACTTACTTATCAGTGTTTGTCAAATAAAAATGAATGTGTCATTGTTTCATATATTAGAATGTCTTGCATTTCTTCTACATGATTTTTTCATTCATATGATAATGAGAAGTGCTTAATTGATTATTCTTTCAACAAATATGATAGTGAAATGTTAGTTTTCAAATAAAGTAGAGTGTACTAATTTTGAGGACTATGTCATTACTCTGAAGTATTATTCATACAGCAATTAAAACAAATATATAGATTAATTTGTATATAAATGGTTAATTAGAACAGCTACACATAAGTAAGCCAAAGTCTCTAAATTTTATTAGACTTCATATAAATATATAAATAAACATTAAACTCAGCACTAAGACATTGCACACTGGTTTCCTCATGGGGAAATTTAGGTGAGGGAATGAATGACAGAATCAATGTTGAAGACTAAGTTTAAACTTTTAATTTAATAGTTGTCTCTTTTTCATACAATCCAAAAAAGTGAAGTGAGGAAGTTAAAAAGATCTATTCCAAATATGCCAAAAAGCCACTCTAAAATCACTTTTCATGGATGTGTGTTTGATGATGAAATTTCATAGATTTTGTTTTCTTTAAATATGACTCCTATTAAGTTTCCTGCCTTAATTTTATGCATATTCACAAGTGCACTGACGTAAGACTTTTCAGGGAGCCAAGAGAATGAGAGATAAAGATATACACTTGGAGAAGTTTTGATAATATTGATCCAATTCTGTTTCTAGAGGGAAGTAATGGATTGATCAAAGCAGCAAGCATGATAACCAAGAGCATCAGTTAAGCATTTATGAAGTTCACTGAGTGTCTTATACCACCCTGCATTCCATGCACTAACTCATACCTTATTGGTAACATCCATGTGATGTCTGTCCATTTTTTCAGATATGAGGTCTGAGGCATTCAGTGTTGGTTATTTACCAAGGACATAAGGTAATTAATAGCTGAACTGTGATCTAATTCTGAGAAGAATATTAGCATGACAATACTATTTGGAAAACATATTTAAAAATCCTTTCATAAGAGCAATTGTATATTAAATATTGAAACATAAATTGAAATTTCAATATATAGATATAAATACAACTGTAAAATCATATTACCGAGAATTTAAAGGAAGATATGATTAAATGGTTGGGGAGACTACATCCTAAATGACAAGAAAAAATATTGGGAAATTTTTATTAACCTTGTGGTACATTTTATCATTTAATTTAATTCAAGTTAATGTCTCAACCATTTTATCTTTGAAATGCAACCAAATGATTTTATATTCATTTAGAAATGTAAGTATGTGAAAGGTGCAATATTTAATGAAAGAAAAAAATCAATGAAAGTAGTTCCAATCTTATCAAGTAAAAACAAAAATATTTTTGAAAATATGAAGGCATAAGAAAATAAAACTAGATGGAAACATTGTCATACAAGATTCACCACGCAGTTTTGTTTGGCTGTTGCTATAATCATTTCTCATTAGCCTCAGTGAATGAGATTACAAGAAGCAACTAAAGCATTTGGAAAACCGAGTTCAGGGATGGTTTGCCCAATGCTTTCATTTCTATTACTGTACAGTTCTCCTGGTGCTGCTTTCTACACAGCATTGCTTATTTTAGGCTGGTATCTCTGTTGGTTGCACAGTGGTTGCTTTGGTGTTTGTAGCAAGGTCATAAACCAGCTAGGTTTCACAATGATCAAACAAAAGATCCAATTTGGAACGAACATTATGACAAAGAAATGCCACATACTTTAACACAAGATTAGAAATTGCATCCGTCTATTTCTCCTTTGTGGTTCCTCAATATGACATCCTGGCTTCCAAAGGAAAATGCATGGAGACATCAAAAGAAGTTTATATAGGCAATGTGAAAGCAAGTTTCAGATAGAACTGAACATGTATATGCACTTAAGAACTGGTGCACATATATGTGTATTTATAAATATATTTAACACTTCATTATAAATTAGTTAAAGAAATAAACAGTGTTTTATTATCAGAACTGTGTTGGTTTACTATACCTACATATTTAAATTTAAAGAAATGATTACTTTCGTATGTGCATCCTTATAGTGGCTGTTTTCTTATGCAAATCCATGGTGTGACATTAAGAAATATAGAAATATAGATCAAGTGATCTGAGAATTTGGAGCTGAAGTAGGGAAATCTCTATATAATTAAGCAAATTAATAACATTGGGATATTCATCAAGCTTTTGATGGCAAGCAAGAAACAAACCATTATAATTAGACATAAAAATGAAGTGCTTTATCATCTTATAAACCTCAAAAATCGAGAAGTGCTTATATTTTCATTTTACAAATAGATAAATGAGAAAGTGGAAATATTAAATATTTACTTTTTAAATTTTTATGACATTTATTTATTTATTGGTGTATGTGTGTATGTATTCTCCACATACCTGGGGATATAGGTAGCATAACTGTAATTGGTGGGCTATAAAATCAAAAGAGGAGGAGCATGAGTTTTAGAAGATTATGGAGAGAAGTAGGAGTCAATATTTTCTCAAAATATTTATGTATTATATTCTCAAAACAATAAAAATACATTAAAATACATGAAAAGTATGTTTTAAAGGATGAGTACATTTGCTTTACAATGCCCATGGAATTCAAGGCAGTAGCAATGCTCCTTAGATTTTGAGGTCCATAGCATTTTCATGATGTGCTAATTGAAACATGTTAAAAATGAGTAGAACCAGCAATCAGGCTTCCATTTCACACACACTTCATTTATACTTAAAACCTGTAAAAACTTTCAGTTGGTTACCTCAATAATAGCAAACTCTAAGGATATTAAACCTATTGTTTTCCTTACCATCAAGGAGTTTGTAAATGGCTAGAGAATTTAAAAATCATTAAACCCAATCTCTGAATGCTATTTTATGTACAAGTGCAATATGTGGCATAAAGGAAGATACAGGACATAAGAGATTTAGCATCCCACAAACTACCTGAACTGTCCTGAGGATAAATTTCTAAGGAATTAAAATTTAGTCTTAATATGGAATACATTGGGGTATAAAATACCCCAACAATATGGCTGCCTAAACAGGATGTGAACAGTTAATGATAACACAAACAGCCTCACCATAGTGGATGAGGGAAATCTCACAGAGCCTTACCTTTAAACCAAGAATTACATACGAACAGGGACTGCTGAGAGGGAGAATAAGTCATCCTGAGTGTTGAGCTCCCTAATTGGTTATGGAAATTCAAGAGGTAATTCCTGAACCCATATACATAGAAGCAACATTAATGGAGTCATCATATTGTTCTTGCATATTTAAGAGATGTGCATATATACAACATTAACAATCAAAGAAATAGAGGCCATGGGTTGGAGAGGATGGTGGTATATGGTTAAGGTTGGAGGAAGGGCAGGAAAGACTAGAAATATACTAGTAATTATATTTATATGTATATTTATTTATTGAAATATCATGTTTGTTTATTTTCATACCGTTTTAAAATAAATCCTCTAATACATTTCATTGTGTCATTATTTTCATGTTCTTTTCTTTTATGCCTCCAAATCAGATTTGCCTTTTTCTGGGTGGGGGTTGTGTTTCACTTCTGTATAAGAAGTTTGTTTGCCCAGTTCTTAAGGAGTAACTGTGAGTCTCATTACCCCTTCTGCATATTGGAAATGGTTGACTGGGAAATATTCAGGCCATCTATGAAGGTAGTCAAGAAAATGGAGTCAAAGTGAATACCCAGATTCAATATTTGCTTCCCCATATTTGAGAAAATGCTTAAAAAGAGAGAGGATGAACCAAACAAAACCATTAGAGGTCATGGCATGGAGAGTTTCAGGAAGAAAAGCATGACTGAGGTGTATGGTTATCTCAGCAGCCATACTGTGTGGTGTGGGGGAAAAGAAATTGAGGCCCGTCTCTAGTTAATGGAATGACATCGGCAAAGCAGACTGTGCACACAGGTGTCTACTTCCTCATTCATGCTATTCTCGGCTTTCCCACCCTAAAACTCCTGCAGTGTTAGCTTTTTATCCTGCTTTTAAAGCACATTTTTCTGACATTCTTCTTCTCTCTCATTATTATAGATTATCTGGAAAGTCACACATGAGCAACTGTGAGTGTTAATAATTCAGAAAATTTGAGTATGGATAATAAAATATACAGTTGGCTTAAAAAGAATTTTTTTTTATTTTTCCCATACTCTATCTTCTCCTGTTCATTGTTATACACATTCACTTTTGTAAAAGAATGATATATTCCCAAGAATTAATGTATAGATTATTGTAAATTTACTATTAGAGAACATTTCAAGATTATCTAAATCAAGCCCTTTTTATTCTTTCTTTTATTTTAGTGTTTATGACTTTCACATCTTGCATCTCAATCCCATTCATTTTCCCTCCTTGCAGTCTCCCTCCAGGTAAAATTTAAGAGAAAAAAAGAAAAGAAAACCAGGGGGAAATCTTGTCATAGAAGCTGAAGTGTGACACAGTGAGTCACATAGTAAATACTTTCATCCATATATCTTAACTTGCAAGTGTTCATTGCAAAGAGTTATTGGTCTTGTTAAAAGCCTTTGGTTTCTGCTCCATTGTTGATGCTCGGCCCTCACTGGACCTCCTCTTGCTTATCCTGCTCTTGTCCTGTGTTGTGGAAATCCTTCAGCTTTGGGTCTAGAGGACTGGTTCCTTCATGTGCTTTAACAAATCACAGATGGGACGGATATTGGGGTGGGCAAACTGATAACACTGTTTCTACCCTCCCTGTTCTAAGAAAGCAGTCTCTTCTTTAGTTGAACAAGATTATTCAACTTGTAACATTGTCAATAAAAGAATAACATGATTATTTCTTCTTCACATAAACAAGGAAGGGGCATGTTGCAACTGGGCTTCCTAATTCTGGAGTATTTCATAATACACAAATATTTCTAACTGTAAATTCAAGAAATATTTGCCTTCCTTTTTTCTTTCCTTCCTTTCTTCCTTCCCTTCATCCTCCCTTACTAGTACCCTCATCATTCTTTTCCTTCCTCTGTTCTCAAATATTTACATGTCTTCTCTCTAATATCTAGTGGTAATAGTTCTGGCCATATTAGAAGAAATCATCTAAGTCTTCATGTGTTATTTTTCAATATATTAGGAAATGCTATAATATAGGAGAGGAGAGAAATATGTATTTTAGTTAGAGCAATTTGCCAGAGGACAGCTGAGTGAGACATGAGAAGGCAAGCTTTCCAAGGGTCCAGAGTATGGTGACTCATGTTCTTTTGAATAAATGTCTTATTTTACATAACAATCCCAGTTCCTTCTCTCTTCTGTCCTCCACTCCTCCCGCACCATCTCCCTGTCCTATCCCCCATCCGCATTCACTTTTCATATAAGTTGAGGCCTCCCATAGAGAATAATCAAAGTCTGTCTCATTATTTGTGGCAGGACCGGGGCCCTGCCCCTACATCTAGGCTAAAAGAGTATCCCTCCATAGGAATGGGCTACAAAAAATTATTTCATGTAGGAGAGATAAATACTGGTTCCACAGCCAGTGGCCCCAGAGACTGCCCAAGCCCCCCAACTGACACCCATATTCAGGGGGCCTAATTTGGTCTTATGTAAGTTCCCCAGTTGTCATTATGGAGTCAGTGAGCTCCTATTTGCTCTGTAAAGATTTTTCTGTGCACTTCTCCAACATGGTCTTGATCTCTTTGTTCATATTATCACAACTGTATTCCAGGTGTTCTGACCAGTGCTTAGCTGTGGCTCTCTCCTTCTGCTTCCATCAGCTACCGGATGAAGGCTCTATAATAGCATTTAAGGTAGTCATCAATCACATTATAGAGTAGCGTCATTTAAGGTTGCTCTCTACTGCTGCTGGGATTTTAAGTTGGAATCATGCTTGTGGATTTCTGAGAATTTGCCTATTGCCAGATTTCTCATTACCCCTAAAATGGCTCCAACTATCAAGTCATCTGTTTCCTAGTTCACCCTCTCTGTCCTTCCCCCAACATTACACTAGCAATCCTTCTTCCCTCCTATCTCCCCTACTTCCCTTCTACCTACCCCAATTTTACTCAGAAGATCTTGTTTATTTCCCTTTCTCAGTTGTTTCATGTATGTCTCTCTTAGTGTCCTCCTTGTTTTTTTAGCTTCTCTGGGGTTGTGGATTGTAGGCTGGTTATTCTTTATCAACAATTAATAAATGGGACCTCCTGAAACAGAATCTTCTGTAAGGCAAAGGACAAAGCACAGGGGAAAATATTTTCACCAACCCACATCTGACAGAGGGATGATCTCCAAAATATACAAATAACTCAAGAAACTAGATACCAAAACTGCCAAATAATCCTGTTAAAAAACGGGGTACAGATATAAATATAGAATTCTCAACATAGGAATCTCAAATGGCTAAAAGGCAGTTAAGCAAATTGTTCAACATCCTTAGGCACCAGAGAAATGCAAATCAAAATAACTCTGAGATAACATATTATACCTGCCATAATGTCTGAGATCAAATCACTAATGGAGGCTTATGCTGGAGAGGAGGCAGAGTAAGGGGGGGCACTCCTCCAATGCCGGTGGGAGTGAAATCTTGTACAGACACTTTGGAAATCAATATGACAATTCTGAAAATTGGGAATCAATCTACCTCAAGACCCAGCAATACAACTCTTGTGCAAAGACCCACAGGATGTATACTCATACCACAAGGACTTTTGTTCAATTATGTTCATAGCAGCATTATTTGTAATAGCCAGAACTGGAAAGCAACCTAGATGCCCCTCAAATAATGAATGGATAAAGAAAACGTTGTTCATATACACAATGGAGTTATTGCTTAGAGGTAAAAACACAGTGACATCTTGAAATTCACATGGAAATGTATGGAACTGGAATAAATCATCCTGAGAGTAGTAACCCAGACCCAGAAAGACAAACATAATATATACACACATAAGTGGATATTAGGCATAAAGCAAAGACTCATGATCTTCTCGTCCAATCTTTTCTACACAGTTAGGAAATGTTTATTAAAAATATAACCTTTTGCTGAGCAGTGATGATGCACATTTTTAATCCCAGCACTCGGGAGACAGAGGCATGTAGACCTCTGTGAGTTGGAGGCTAGCCTGGTTTACAAAGCATCAAAGAGAAAACCTGTCTTGAGAGACCAGCCCCCCCCCCACCACAAGAAAAGTAACCTCTGTTTCATTTCCCCGACAAAAATAGAAATTTCATGGAAGGTTATTTCCAGGTTTTTTTTTTTTAATCATAAATTAGCTAGGCTGAGTTTATTTACATATATGCTCAGGCTCCAATTCCCTCTAGTATTTCTCTGAGCAAATTAGTCAATGGAATCAACCTATATTGTTTATTGATCACTCACAAATTTTTTTTTGCTTAAAATTCAGGTAGTCTAAAACTAAATTTTGAGAAATAGGCATTTATCTATCCTGTGTGGACTCCTAAAGATGATGGTACTTACACTGTAGAGCCAATAGGAGCAATAGAATGAGGGCAACACACTGATGGGATGAGCAGGTGTCATATTCCTCTTCTGGAAGCAATTGGGACCTATGAAAAGGGGTGATCAGGCAGTGTATCTCATCATGGCAATGTCTAAGAATTGACGTTTTTACTCTCATGGTACATTTATATTTGATTAAAGTCAGCTTGTGTGATGGGTTAGGTCAACTCTACTGGAATTCATATATTGTTTGGGTACCATTAACCTGAAAACCATGCTGGGAACTTAACTGCTTTCCTAGAAGATGCAAGTTGTATTTTCAGCAATAATTTACATTTTTGCAGCATATCAATATTATCCTAACAGCAAGGTGTAAGTCTCTAAAATGACGAAGCTAAGAAAGTTAAAATTGGCCTCACTAAAACTAAAAAAAAAAAGAAAACATTCATAGAAATAATTTCAAAATTAATACTTGAGAAAGTATGACATTAGATAAATTTATGACACATATATCTTTTAAATGTATCTTCCCACTTGATTGTTTTGTCTTTGAGTATTATTAAAATTTGAATTTTTATCAAAAGGTGGCTATGTTATACCCTTTATAAGAACCAAATAACATCCTGTGGTTGGATGTGAAAGATTAACTTATTTCACGTGGGCTTTGCCTCTATGGAACTCTTTTGAGATCAACGCCCACCTCTCATAGTTCAATTAGGGAAGTGATATAATTCCTTATCCACAGCTGAATTCTACTAATCCCTTTGTCAAGTTCTTTGTCCAGTATTTTGGAGGTTTGTATCTATAGTATGAATCACCTTTGTCAAATTAGCATTTATTTATACCATTCTTTAATTTGTCATGGTCTGTTTTTTTACCAAGGTTGCAAGTTTATCATTGCAGTGTCTACCATAAATGCTGTACTTAGCAAAGAGAAAGTGACCAATTAGTACCATGTCAGCTGAGTGCACAGAAAATCACTGATCTTGCTAAACTTCAATTTACTTAAAATTAACATCAAGTTATTAACCCTCACCATAATGGGCTGTCATAAGTGGTAAGTGAGAAAATATATGTAAAATGTCTAGCACATTCCCCAGACCATATGGACGCTTATCAGATGATGGGTTTGTGATCCCATGAATATAGATATAAAGATTATAGATTCAGATTTATGCCTGAGTTCAGCTCTAGAGAGCCTTATAGTGGCTGTTTTGCGTGGGCTAAAAGAGAAGGAAAGGGTACAGGAATTGAATTCTTAGTAGCAGGAAGTATTAACTCAACTTGTAGCTGATGTTGGCTGTTTTCTATGGCAATCTTTCAGGTGGAGGACAAAAACTACATTATTCTCTATGTTTAAAAATCCCGAGGCTGATTAATTGTTGGTTGCTGATGGTAACAGGGTGTGTATACTATTGTAAACATTAATGCTATACTGAAAACCAAATAACACACAAATTGATTTCGTCTCCTCATTAGCAGTTTTGTAGATGTTGTGTTCTCATTAACAAGCATTTTATAATACTTTAGAATATATAAAGCACCTTCTCACAAATTCTCATTGAGTCTCTCAATCCTTCAAATTCTGAAATGAGGTTCATGTGGGCAGATAAGTACTTGCATATTAATTTACAACCCTCTGTAATGGAAGAATAGTAATATTTACCCATTAGTGTCCTTATTTTATATATTCTAAAACAAAGGTCAGTTGTCCAAGGACTCTCAGATACCAAGGGTTAAAGGCAGTCCCATATCAAAGAGTTTCGATTCTAGAGACAATTGTACTTCAGGCTGCTCTCACATGTATTCTACTGGTTTGCAAACAAGACTTTATCTGCTCATAGTTCTGGCTGTTGGACTATAGAATCAAGGGGTAAATAAATCAAGAGGTCTAGTGAGAGTATGGTTTCTCATTTGCTGACAGCTGTCCCTACTGATGGCATCCTCATATGGTGGAGAACATGACTATCCTACAAAGGCATTGATTCCATTCATGAGGTTACTTCATAGCCTAATTATCTCCAAAGATTGCAAAGGGGAATGGGCTTCAGTGCACAAATTCAGGGAAAAATATAAGTCCACAGTACCAGTGAACACCAATTATATGATACAGCTAATTATATGATACAGGGTGTTGAAGTAAGCAGTTTTCTCTCTAGATTTCCATTGACAGAGATGTGTTAGTTTTTCAGAATTGCTATAATACAGTATCAAAGACTGTATGGTTTCAACAATAGAAATTTGCTTTCATGTTTGATGGGATCTCTTTGAAGACTCACTTAGTATTCAGCCTATTGTCATTTATGTGGCTATTCTGTATGCCACACTGGTATTTTTGTTTGATATAAAAATTTCTCTTATCATTACATAAGCAGGAATTTATTAAATACTATATCAACACCAATATTTTAACTTAATGATTAATTTATAGTAAGTGTATACCCAGATATCATAATGTCTGAGAGTTGCTTAGGATCCAATTTTTTTTAAGTTTGTAGTTATTAAAATACATGTGTGTATATTTTATGTATGGTCATTTTTCCTATATGTACAGATGTAGACAATGTGCAAATATGGTGCAAGTGGAAGCCAGAAGAGGGCATCATATTTCCTAGAAATAGAATTACAGTTACTTTCATGCTACAGCATGTGCTGGGAAACAAAAACAAATTATTTACCAAGAATAATAAATTATCTTAACTGCTAAGCCATCTCTCTAGCATCTTTAGCACATAAATTTTGAAGGAGATACAATCCATCCTGTCATTAGATCTACTAAATAAAAAGTAAATACTCCCCAGTATTCAGTCAGTGAAGGGCCAAACCAACTCTGTAGAGCCCTATTCTCTCCGCCTTCAGTGGTATCAGGAGCTCCAAAACAGACTGAGGTTGGGAAAGCGCCATGAAACCAGACATAGACCCTGGTATCTGCTTAAGCCCAGACATCATCATGCCACCCTGGGTGGCAATCAAGCCACACATCGCAGCCCCCACTTCACAGCTTTTAACACTTCAGATCTTCTTCTGTCTACCTACCACACCATTTATTTGTTCCTTTAACCCTGGTTGTAGCACTTGATAGAGTGGGATCTACACCTCACCTGCATACCAGAATAGAGCTGACCCTGCTCTTGGGGACAGGGCCCTAAGTTCATGAGAATGGGAGAGTGGGTCCTGCCTGCTTCATCTGACATATGGTGGAATGGGTGAGGGAAGATGCCCTCTCCTTGCTCCTTGCCCCATGTTTCATGCAGAGACCTGATCTAACACCTCACCTGCTGCAGAATTCTTGAAAACAGGCCCTGCCTATCACCTGGGCAACACCTAGAGCTGACCCTGTTGCATGGAGTGACAGTGAACTGGCCCCATGTGAGCCTTGGAGATAAGGTCTCATCCTTAATTGCCCCTCCTCTCCCTGGCTATAACAATTCAAATGTCCTTGCCCCTCACAAGGTGCAGCACTCAGAAGAGTGGACCCTGCACCTTGCCAGGACAACAAAGTAGAACTGGGCCTGTGGTGTAAGTATGGGTGAACTGGCCCTGGCCCTTGCTCATTGCTGCACAGGATGAAATAGCTTGGGAAATGCTGGAGCTTACCTTGATGGTGAGGACAGGGTAGAGCTGGTGGGCTGACCAATCCCAACATCCACCCATCTGTGATATGGTAGAACATGGGAAGGGGCATATCCTGTAGATCCAAAGCTGCAGTATCTCCACCACACAGGGCAACAACAGGATATTCAGGATGAGCCCCAGTGAGGGTCCAGTGTTGATATTGTCATAGCAACCAGAGACCAATGACTCTTTGCAGTTAAATACTTGCAAGTAAAGATATATGGTCAAAAGGATATACAGCTTCCATGATAAGATTTTTTTCTTCTTCTCTCTGTTTCTTTTTCTTTTCTCCTAAATTTTATTTCATTTTGATGGAGAGGTTGCAAGGGCAGATCACAAATACAAAGAGAGGGGTATATGAATGTAATCAAAATGCATGAGGCAAAGGAAAAGAAGAATAAAGAAAAACCTTAAAAGTTAAGTACAAATAAATCCTAATTATGCCCAATTATAATCATAAGTAGAATTTATAAAAAATCATATCATATGATGCTTTTCATAACACTTATGCCATGAAAACAGAAGGAAATCTCAGAAATTATGAAGAGTAAAGGGATTAATAAAGACATTCCTTTAACTGAGTTCTCTTAGCACTATGAGGCCCCATTGTCTCATCACTCTTGAAAAAGATATGGATAGGAAAGACTATAACACTCAATTCCCAGATAGTATAGGGTATTTTGGATTTACACATATAGATTAATATGTCTGACTTCTGGTTGATAGACACTGTGGTCCACAATACCTGCCAAAGGTAACTGGAGAATAAGTCTTGGCTATCTTAAGGTTTGGACAGCATAACAGAGTTACAGTGAGTACAGCATACACTAGTAGGTTGATAAAGGCAAATTTGTAGAATTGCCTTCTCTAGACCAATGTGAGCAAGCTTAGATGAATGTCTGTACATCCTATGTGATAGGGCACTTAGAGAAGCTATGCATCCAGTGTAAGTTGTAAATGAATTTATAATGCTTACTAGACAGAAGGAATCTCCTGAAAAACAGGAGACAAATGGAGGACAGTGAAACAAAAATGATACCTACGCTTTGGCACACTTTATGACTAAACCTTAAAGAAAGAATAAGACTTACATTAGGGAAAAAGTTCACATTTATAATTAAAATATTGTCTGGAGATATTAGTCATTAGAAAAAATATAATTATAACCACCAAGGAAAGCCTTTTATTCCCTACTGCAATGGCTTTGACTGATTCAGCCTCTGTGGAAGAATTTTATCAAATCTCCAATAAATAAATATAACACTCCATTATGAAGCAATATTTCCTGATGTAGATATGTGTGATTGTCAATTTTCAACTTGATGAGAGATAGAATACCAGGCAGATGGGCCTCTGGGCATGCCTACTGGGGATTCTACTGATTATGTTCATTGAGATAGGAGGACTGTCCACTGTAGGCAACACTATTCCCTAGAATTAGATCCTGGAATGTGTAAACAAGATAAAGTAAGATAAGCATAATCCTTCATCACTTTCAGCTTTTTGACAGTGAACACAATGTGACATCTGCCTCAGCTCCTACAATTGATTTCTTTTCTTTTTGTGGGGAGGGGTTTGAGACAGGGTTTCTCTGTGGCATTAGAGGCTGTCCTGGAACTAGCTCTTGTACAACAGGCTGATCTCGAACTCACAGAGATCTACCTGCCTCTGCTTCCTGAGTACGAGAATTAATGGCATGTGCCACCACCACCTGACCACAACTGACTTCTTGATCACACTGGATTATAGCCTTGAATTTTGACCCCAAATAATCCCTTCATTACCTTAAGTTGGGTTGTCAGTGTATCCTACTATAGCAACAAGAAAGATAAGATATGTGATTCAAATGGTTAAAATAAGATTTTTCAAAAACTGCAAAGCTAAAATATTTTATAAGATTCTTGTAGGGCAATTCATAACAGCCTGATGCTAGAAACAACTTTTTCCAAATGATAAATGAAAGAGCATGAAGTTATCCATCCAATAGAATGTTATTGAGTCGTGTAAAGAAAGTACTGAAACCTGGAATAATTTAGAGAGCCTTGAGACCAAGTATCACGCGAAAGAGGCCAACACTGAAGAACATGAGATATGATTCCATTTGAGACATAGTGTGGACAGAAGTTTCTGTCCCACCTAGTCTTGCAGCCATTTAGTTGCAAATAATCACACTGAGGCTTATAAATTATTAATTATAATTATAAATAAACTTTTTTGGCTAATGGCTCAGTCTTCTTATTGGCTAGCTCTCTCTTAATTATTAATCTATTTGTATTAAGCTATATATCCCAATATACTTTTGGCTTACCAGACAATGCCCAGGCCTTTTTTTTATCCCTTGGCAGCTACATGGTGTCTCCTTTTGCCTTACTCTCTGTGTTCCTCTTACCAGCATTCTTCTAATCTCACAGCTCCACCTATCCTTCTGACTGCCTACATTTTCCATGTCCATTTGCCAAAATAGAGAATTCATCAACCAATAAGAGAATCATTTATTCACAGCATACAGAAGGACATCCCCTTAATCTCCTCTTTTCTGTCTAAATAAAAAGGAAGGTCTTAACTTTAAGATAGTAAAATTATATATAAGGAAACAGTTATCAAACAAGAACTATAGTTAACAATATTTAGTCCAATAACAAGAGACAAACAGGCAACAGAAACACAGACAAGTAAATGTGCAATTATTAGCAAATATTGTGCTAACAAAACCTTTTATGTCAGACCAATGAAATTCAATTAAGTTAAATACATCTATACTAAGTGTTACACACTTAAGTATTTGTAAACTGCAGTCAAGATATCTTCTATCTCCTAACAGATCTATGTCCAAAATTTCATACTTGCATCTTCATTCATTTGAACAGTAATAGTAAAAGTGCCCTAGACCCTTTATAAAAAAATGCAACATTAAGATATCTGGGCTCTTACTATGTCTTTTTACATCCTGTTAAAAATATTTTACTTTACAAAATATGGGGATCTGTAGACTCCTTCAAGCATGGAAGCACTTAGAAGGTAGTTAATTTCCTAAAGATCCATGGTTCAAGCTTCTTGCACATATTACTAGTATCATTTGACCATTAGTGCCTTTGAGCTTGTCCATACAATGCCAATATACACCCGGAAAGTTTAATAATGGGTTCTTAGGAAGTTGTGTGGACAGGGAAACATGCACATATTGTAAATGGGGGAAGAATTGCTACATGGTTTAATTTAGAACATGTGGAGTTCTAGAGGACAAGAAGAACAAAGACGCTTCCTTGGGAATACTAATCTGAAGTACATATATGGAAATTTCTGTGTGCTTTCCCCATTTTCTGATCTGCATGCATGAGTCTGAAAACCCCTAATTCCCTCTCTGATCCAGTAGTATGGAACTGGTTGTCTTCTTGAACTAATACCAATTCCTGTGGAATGAATATCATTAAACCTTTGAACTCCTATCACTGGAAATATTTTCTCTACTTAAGCCATTATCAAACATGCTTTTGAGAATAACAGTAGTACACACTTAAGGCCCAATGAGTTCCTGTTATGCAATGTGATAACTTTTCTGTCATGAACCTCCTATAACATAATTATATATCAGACTGGTAATAATTTATATAATTATGTTCTAGTCATTTTGTTTTCTGTGATTCACAGGAAGAAGAATGCTAGGTGAAAAAGTCTTCGGGGTAGGGAGCCCTAAAAATATCAGGCATTGTACTCCCTTTTAACTCCCTATTGGTGTCCCCAGTTATACATTTCACCCATTTCATTAGCTGCCACTCAAATATAGATCCAATCTGAAGTTACCAGTTTCACCTGGTGTTTTTACAACACAAGACCATCTCTTCCTTTACCACAGGCACAGTACACAATTTAGGCAATTGTTAAATTCCTACTTTATGCATTCAATATGTTATAAAGGAAAAATAATTCTTTTTTGTTTTCTCAGAAAGCACTTCTCTATAGCTTTCGAGGCTGCCCTGGAACTTATTCAGTAGACCTGCCTGGCTGCTGTTGAGTTTATAGAGATCCACCTGCCTTTGCTTCCCTAGTGCTGGGATTAAAGGCATGCACCACAGCCCAGCACAAATAATTATCCTAACAGGTGGTTATGTGTATATATAATGCACAAGCAATGTCAGTAGAAAAAAAAACTGTAATCATTGTAATAATAACACATTGTGTAGAGCTCTATCATTTAAAAAACAATAACAGTTAAGGAATAGATGTGCTTGCATATATTGAAGTGCTAAGAAAGATTTGTAGGAAATGGTGAGTTTGGGGGCCAAAATAAAAGTAGAGTGACAGATTTGTCCTTTCCAAGTGCTGGCCTGACTACCTCAGTAAGCCTCCCACAGTCCTCGAAGGTTTCCTTTTGTAATTTTGGAGATTACAGGAGAGAAGCTCTGCAAGTCCAAAGATCTTGCCCAGTTGTTCTATAGTTCATGCCAACATCCATATGAAAATTGGGCTAGACATTTTTCTGGGACATCTCAGGTGTCCCAAGAAAGCCATGTGGTCATTTGGTTTCATATCTTTAATGTGTAGAATGTTACTCTACATTGCTAAATCCAAGCAGAAGGATAACACTTCAAATACCTAAATTATTTCCCCTTTCCCTTTACAAACAATGGTGTTAGTAATCATCAAATTCATCTGTTTTTCAGCTCCATTTCTATTTGCTGAATGTAATGAGTTTTGTGTTTACTGTCCTTCCTTGAATTCAGTTGAATTACTCTGAAAATGTTGTATTAAAACCACAAAAATGTCTAGGTCCTCCAAAACATAAAGGATCTGTTTCTACTATTCCCCTTCACTCTCCTTTTCCCATCTCCTTTGTGATTTCATACAAGGGAAAAATGAATCTTGCCAAGTATCTGGTATGCCTTGCCTGGGCCCTGCACTTTCCTATCTATAAAAAGCAGACAGCATGAGGAAGGCCTTCCTCCCTAATCAAAGTGCCATCCTCAGCATCCATTCATAATAGCCGCCCCTCTCCAACTTCCAAAGCACTTTTCTCTGAATGTTCAGGGCCATTACAATAGGCTGCCACTGGAGAGCCTGCATGGGGAGCTCATTAGCTGTGCAAGCCTACATATGTCCAAGGAGAGTTTATGTGTAATCCCTACAATTTTCCTTTGTTTATTCTTTATTCTGTACTCCCTTTGGCTGAAGTTGATTACATTGGAATCATTAACTCAAGCAAAATAGAAATGCCCCAGTGGGGAATCATCCCAGCCCAGGCCCCAGGGAAGAAAAACACAATAGCTCTTTTCTGTCTCCAATGACTACTTCTAATTAATGAATGGTGATAAGGTTTTGAGAGTTTCTTCCCACTTCACTAAGCCATCAGCTCCTCAAATAGAGGTGTTTAAAATCAACGAAACAGATGTAAGCTCTTGCTCTACTTTTGCAACCTTTTACTGAACTGGATTAGCCCATGTTCTGTTGGTAACCAAGAGAGAGCCTAAGGGGTTTGCAGAGGTCAAATTATAATACCCAAAAGTGGAGGTCTTAGAAACAACCTTAGAACCAAAGTTGCTGTTAGACTGTCAGTCTCTCTGCCACTCCTCCCTCTTTTACCACACTCTGTCAGTCCTATTCAATATTTATCTGTGGGTCTTCAAACAATAACAGATAATCTACCCTGATATTTTTTTGTTAAACCTGAGAATTGTAAAAGACCAATTCCATAATTTTGAGTCATTTTGAACAAGCTTTAATTAAGTACTGTCTAGGAGGATGGGCTCTGACCAGTACCATTCCTGAGTTCCCAGGAAATGTGGATGAGTCATTTTTCACAGGTCTAAAAAGGCAAAACCATAAGGTCTCTGTATTTCCAATTAGGTCCAATCAGGTGCAAGCATATGTTCTGACCTCTGTGTATTTCCAGCCTGCATCCAACAAGCACATTTGGTGCAGTTGAGCACAACAGACATGTTAAAAGGCGAAATAGCTAGCCTGGAGTGATGGCTCAGAGGTTATGGGAACTGGCTTCTCTTCCACAGATCTTCAACAGAAAAGGTCTTGAGTTCAAATCCCAGCAAACACTTGGTGGCTCACAAGCATCTGTAATGAGATCTGTTACCCTCTTTTGACATTCAAGTAATATATATATATATATATATATATATATATATAATATATATATATATATATTTATGAGCAAAAACATACAGCTTGTTATTTCTCAAGATCAAAAGCCCCCAGCATTCCAAGAAGCTATATGTCCCTGGGCAAGTAGGGCTTGCAGGTTAACAATGGTCCTTCAACCTTGGGGCTTCAATATGAATGTGCCCAAGTAATGTAAAACAATTAAAATGCATTTGAAATACTTTTCAGTTGCTAACTTCTTTTTCCTGTAGCTAGAACAGAATCACCGAGTTCAACTTGTATATAATTATATCTACTTTCTTCCCCTTTTATATTTCCATGACATACTCATTTAGACATTCAGCACTTCCACACTAACTATATAGCACACTTCACATTTTCTTATTCACTCATACGTATTTTCCTAGTGGTGAGAAGTTTATATAAATAATTTTCATTACATGTTTGACTATGTAATGTGGTTGATTTCATAAGTGCATTTTCATGTGTAGTTCTTCTTCTGTCTCCTTCTTCTGTCCTGAAGTACTCTTTGAGTGAAGAAATAAAGAAAAGAAAAGAAAAGAAAAGAAGGAAGGAAGGAAGAAAAAGGAAAGAACATGACTGTTCCCAAGTATAGTGAAAGAAAAAGTTTATTATAGATATGTGGGAGAGCATAGGTAGAGGCAGGGACATCTGGGAGAGCCCAGAATTGACTGACATTGAGCCATGTGAGAAAGAGGGAGGGGAAGGGAGGAGAGAGGGGACCCAGGTGCATATATTCTATTGTCTTTTACTTTATTTCCTTCTCCTTTTGAGAATTTCCTCTCAAATAACCCCACTGCTTTCATGGCTAACACACCTATATATACATAAATAAACATGAACACAGAGACATATATATATTCAAATATATATATATATAATATATATATATATATATATATATATTTACAAATAAGCTATAGTGTTTGCTGTTTCCACTTTAGTGCAGGTTCCATAATTTCATTTTTCTTTGCAGTTGAATAAAATTCCAGTGATATATAAGTTATATTCTCTCTTTCCTTATTTGTTGGTAGACATTTTCTTTTGTTCTGTTTTTCAGATTTTTTTGAATTATGTGGCAGTAATCTTGAATAAGCTGGTATTATGATAAGACATATATTTTTAGGTTTTAGGTAAAGTCCACACTGATTTCCACTTTGCTGCAACAATTTAACTTCCTTCTTGCCCAGTGGTTCCCAGTCTTCCCAATGATGTAATATTTAACACATGTAAATACAGGTTTAATACATATCTTAAAACTTTGATACACATTTAGCACATGCCTCATGTTGTGATGACCCTGAATCATAAAATTACTTCTGTTGCTACTTCATAACTCTAATTTGGCTGATGTGATATATCTTAATGTAAATAATTTTGGAACCAGATATTTGCCAAAGGGGTCACAAAAGGTTGAGAACCAACATTATAGACACAGATTAATGTTTCCCTTTCTCCACTTCACTTGCTCACTAGCCTTTGTTGGTTGCCTTTTTTTTTTTTCTTTTGAGAATTTCTAACTTGGGTAACAGGTTATCTTATTCATGTTGAACTAGAATTTCCTTGATAAAAAACGATGTTACACACTTTTTCAAATGTATATAAGAAAGTTGTGTTTCTTCTTTTGATAAATTATTTTTTGTGTGTTGGTCTATCCATTTAACGAAAACGTTGCCTTTTGCTGTTTATCTTTATAGTATCCCGGTTATTAACCACTGGCTGATGTATAGTGGACAAGGACTGTCTTCCATGCTGCACACTGTCTCTTCTCTTTGGCTCAGGCTTCCTTTGGTCTATGGAAGCTTGTAAGTTTCACAGGATCCTGTTCATATATTCTTAGACTTCTTTTTTTATACTCTTGATGTACTTTGCACAAAGTTATTGTCTTTAGCTTTATCTAAAGGGTCCCATGTTTTCTCCTGGCAACTTTGAATTTTCAAAATTTTATATTAATGCCTGATACTTGGAGTTTTGGACAGGATAAGAGAGATACAGGTTGAATTTCAAGTTCTCTACATGTGGATGTCTAGTTTTCCCAAACCTGTTGTTAAAGAGGTTGACAATTTTTCACCAATTAATTCTTTTGTGACATTCATCAAAGAATACTTACCTAGAGATCTGTGTGTATATATTTTGATCCTTATCCATTCAGTTTATATATTTGCTAAATTATGTTTTATTTGTTGCTCAGATGCTCTTGTGAATTTTAAAAATAGCTATTGTGTTTCCCTCTAGAATTATTCTGTGATAAGCATGGCATTTCCTACTCAGGGACCTTTTATGATTTCATCTAAAATTAATTTGAGATTTGATTTTTTCTAGTTCTGTGAGAGAATTCATTGGACTTTTGATGGGAATTAGATCCAATCTGTACATAAATTTTTTGTTCGTTTTGAAATAGCCATCTTCACAGTGTTAATTCTACTAATCCATGTATTTAAAAGTTCTTTCCACCTTCTAATATCCTGTTCAATTATTTTCTTTATTGTATTAAAATATTTTAAGGATTATTTTACTGTTATTTATTTGTGTACGCATGCATGCATGTGCTTGCAGACACATGTGATTGCACAACGTTTGTGGAGGCTAGAGGAAGTTGTCAGAATCCATAGGAATGGAGATAATGAGATAAAGGTATTTATGAGCCTGTTGGTGTAGGTAATAGGAACCATGTTCTAGTCCTCTGAAAAAAAAGCAATCACCATTAGAGGCAGAGGCATTTCTCCATACCCTTAATCTTGTCATTTTTGATATTTTACATTTACCAAATCCTGTTAAGATTCTAAATTTTAATTCAGAATTTAATCATTTATGACATTGAAAGTGCCTGGCATATAGTTGGTGCTTTGAAGCTCCTCCCTTTTACAACTTTAAAAGACACAATTATAATATTTAAATCACATTCTTAGAAAACAAAACAGTATAGTCATTCATATGGCTCAAATACAATGAAAATAACCATGACAGAACAACACAGATAAAGGAGAAAGATTTTACAGCACATAAGAAAAACACAATTTGCATTTGTACTGTCATCACCAGCCTGATGCTAATGCTATTATTGTTATTAGTACTGCCACTGATTCTGTGATGACAATTAGTAACAATGACTAAGCGCTTGGCATGAACTGTGTACTCTGCCAAGACTTAATATGTGCATTTCACTTGTTTATCCAACAATCCTTATTAACTTCTTTTGTAAAATAAGGAGAATTTGACCTGTTAAATAAATTGACCTAGATCAAGAACTGAAAGTTAAGGAAGCCAAGATATGCAACAAATTAACAAAGCCCAAGAACTATTTATTCAATTTTTCTACTTCTTTTTACAAGACCACCCTTCAGTGTTTTCTTTTCTCTATGATCTTCTTCCTTCTCTAAATACCTCTATTCATGCTTAAAAGCTGAATGAATGGTGGAGAAGAAAGAAACTAAGAATAAACTATGGGTTATTTTTTACCTGAAATGTAGTTGAATAGTTAAGGCATTTTAAGATACTTGAGACAAGATCCTAAGTACATAGCTGCTAGTACAAGTGACATAAGTTTCTGTCCCATCATCTGTAAAATGAGTTTAAGAAACGTGTAGAACATTTCATGACCATTAGAAGCTGAAACCATTGATGAGTTAATTACTCAGTTCCTTCTCACAGTACCCAATAAATAGTAAAAATTTAATCAGTGGGAGTTTCTATTATTATTATTATTATTATTATTATTATTATTATTATTATTATTATGTCAAAGTACAGTTACAGTAGCTAGCCTTTTTCTGTGATTCTGGCATGTATCAGGTGATTATTCAGTTAAGTTTAGGATGCTTGGTTTGAAAACTAACATATGGGAGTAAAATATATGATATTCACCTGAGAAAACTAAAACCTGTTGTAAAACCATCCTTGAATATTCAAAACCCGTTTCTCTTGACACACTCATCTTCACCCAGTGCCTAAACACACCTTATACATAAGTCAAGACATAGTCTATCCTTATAATAACTGATAAAGGGGTGTGTGTGTGTGTGTGTGTGTGTGTGTGTGTGTGTGTGTGTGTGTGTGTTTACTACCTAGCAGCTGTGGGAATTTGGCACTAATCATTCTTTTTTATTTGCTAATATCATTTGGCATTCTCCTCAAATGAGATTTAAAATAAAACATTTGGCAATACACATTAGCTTCATCGAGCTACAGTCTCATGTTGGTTCTACTGCAGTTTGATAATTTACAAACTCAATGGGCTGAATGGGTTTTGGCAAGCTTATTAAATTCAATGGTTCTCAGACCTGGCTGAATATCAGCATCTAATGGAGGTCTATAAAAATACAGATTCCTGGGCACATTCTACTGATACATCCATTAGGATCCAGACAAGTGGGACCTAGAAGATTTAATCTTCACAAAGCCTCCCAAATGTCTCCTACAATTGCCCGAGTTTGGAAATCACTATTTTAATTTGTATCCCATCGTCAGCCAAAACACTTTAAGCACTTTGTTCCCATGTATGTTGTTCCTTAATAAACTACCATCAAATACAGCAATGAAGCCCAGTAGCCATTTCATCTGCATACACATATTATCCATTTGTACATTCATTTATTTCAGTGAAGAGTATCATGAGGTCCAACCCTGTCATTTCACATGTTAATTCTCAGACTTCTTACAGGTAAGTGTCCAGGATGTGTTGTGATCATTATTGGA
This sequence comes from Cricetulus griseus, assembly GCF_003668045.3. Taxonomy (NCBI): domain Eukaryota; kingdom Metazoa; phylum Chordata; class Mammalia; order Rodentia; family Cricetidae; genus Cricetulus; species Cricetulus griseus. The sequence goes on along the minus strand of NC_048595.1, from coordinate 78,294,506 downwards.
CACATGTGGCTAGAAGAGGTTCTCTAAAGAATGGGTGCTTTGAAAAGTTTGACTTTAACAATTTCTTTCTCTCTGGTAAAATTCCTCATATCAACATCTCATGCTCTATTTTATATCTCTGATTAATTTCTAGAGTCATTGATATCCCTTGGATTTTATTCTTCCTCTAAAGCACCAACTCAATTAACAAACTTAGTTAATGTCCACAGTTCTGAAGATCATCATTTTATTTTCTATGTCAAATACAGTCAAAGAAAAAAGTATGTGACATTGAAACATTTCCCTCATTTAAAATTCATCATAATTTCTTTCACTGATAAAACCCTCAATAATTTCCCATGTTCTGTGACTTTGAATTTACTTGTCCATTTCTTTTTCTTTTCACCACATCATATCCATTCCATCTTATTTCCTTCTCTCAAATCCTGCATCTGCCTTTTTAGCTTCATGAACATGAGCCTCTCTGGCTCTGGATGTTTTGCCTGTCTTCTACATTCTTCTAAAGGAACTTAGTGGAGCCTTCAGTTTTACCTTGCTGTCTCCTCCTCTGAGCAATTATCTCTGACTTTACTGGTTTATAATCTCATTCATAATTTGTCCCATTTTAATTCATTACATATTATATACTTTTTGCAGTAGCCGTTGGAAGCAGTTGCGATCTTGTTTGTTAAGGTTCCATTGTCTATGTTCTGTCCCATAAGTGATCATGAATTTCCTTAGGGCAAGCAGTTGTAGATCTTGTCTATGGTAGAATCCTAGACTCTTAGCAGAGAGGCTGGCACTAGCAAGCTATATGTATTTGTTAGATGAGTAACTTACCATTGTGTAACTTTCAATGGGCACTCTCAGTTTAAACCAAAAGCAGATGGTTGAACACTCCATTATGTATAAGAAACTCTGACTTATTTTGCCACATAAATTAGCTTTGCCTTATTGGAAGCTGCCAGTTTGTAAGTGCATTAGATAGGGAATTGCAGTTGTTTTGCTTTTTATGTGTTTGTTTTGTTTTGTGTTGTTGTTCTTTTAGAAATTACTATGAGTTGTGATATATTTTTAACTTAAATTCTTTAAATACCAGTCATATTTATATATACATCACCCCCATTCCCTTTCCCTCCCATTCTCCCAAGTTCCCCACCAACCTCCACAACCCATCCCACAACTTCTCCCCAGTGACTGTGAGGCCCTCCACCAGGGACCGTCAAAGTCTGTCCTATTATTTGGGGGAGGGCCCAGGCAATCCTTGCTGTATCTGGGCTGTAACAGTGTCCCTTCATAGGGAATGGGCTCCCAAAGTCCATTTGAGCTCTAGGGTTGAAGACTGGCTCCACCGTTAGACGTCTCATAGACTGCCCTGGCCTCCTAGCCAGCACCCACATTCAGAGGGCTTGTTTCTGTCCAATGCTGTTTCTGCAGCTTTATCACTAGCGTCTCCATGCTCTCAATGGGTCAGGTCCACTGTTTCTGCAGGTCTCTCCAGCCCCATCTTGGCTCCTTTGCTCATCCCTCCTCCTTCTCCAAAACTGAATTCTAGTAGTAAGGTTCAGTGCTTAGCTGTGGGTGTCTGTTTCTGCTCCAAACAGCTACTGGATGAAGGCACTAGAAATGGTAACCAAGGTAGACACCAATCTCATTATAGGGAAGGGCATCTATGGCATTTTCTCCACCACTGCTTGGATTCTTTCTGGGGTCACCACTGTAAATCCCCTACCATTTCTTCTGTGCCAGACCTCTCCCCATACCTGTACTGTCTCCCTATATGAAGGCATCTCCTTTCTTCCTCTATTCCTCCCCTGTCTCAGTCCTCTTGTTCTCCTCCCCCCTTCTTCCATTACTACCTCCTACCTCTGCACCCACACCTGGTGTTCTCACTTTGTTCAGGGCTTCTTGTCCAGCTCTACTTCTTCACGAGACTATGAAATCTTCACTTGGGGTCTTCTTTGTTTCCTCGTTCCTCTGGCATTATAGATTGTAAACTAGTAATCCTTTGCTCTATGTCTAAAAATCATATATGAGTGAGTACATACCATGTTTATCTTTTAGTGACTAGGTTACCTCACTTAGGATGGTTTCTTCTATCCATCCATTTGCTTGCAAATTTCAAGATTCCATTGTCTTTTTTTTTGTTGTTGTTGTTGTTGTTTTTGTTTGTTTGTTTGTTTGTTTTCTGCTGAGTAGTACTTCCTTGTGAAAATGTATCACATTTCCACTATCCATTCTTCAGATGAGGGAATTTAGGTTGCTTGCAGTTTCTGGCTATTACCAAAAAATGCTGCTATGATCATAGTTGAACATATGTCCTTATTGTGTAGATGCCCAAGATAGGAATTGCTGGATCTAGAGCTAGGCTGATTCCCATTTTCCTGAGAAACTGCCATACTTATCTCCAAAGTGCTTGTACAAGTTTGCACTCCCACTAGCAATGGAGGAGCATTCCTCTTTCTCCATATCATCTCCATCATAGACTGTCATTGGTGTTATTGACTTTAGCCATTCTGATAGGAATAAGATAGTATCTCATAGAGATTTTGAGCTGCGTTTCCCTGATGGCTAAGTATATTAAACACTTTCACAAGTGTCTTTCAGCCATTTTAGATTCCTCTGATGAGAATTCTCTACTTAGTTCTGCACTCCAAATTTAATTGCATTGTTTGGTGTGTTGGTGGCTAGCTTCTTGAGATCACTGTATATTTTGATGATCATCCTTCTTTCAGATGTGGGGTTGGTGAATATCTTTTCCCATTGTGTGTGCTGGCATTTTGTTTTACTGACTGCGTCTTTTACCTTACAGAAGCTTCTCAGTTTCAGGTGGTCCCATTTTTATTAATTGTCGATCTCAATGTTCATGCTACTGCTGTAAAGTTCAGAAAGCAGTCTCCTGAACAATTTTTTTCAAGGGTACCACCTACGTTCTCTTATAGGAGGTTCAGTGTGGCTGAATTTATGATGATGTCTTTGATCCATTGAGATTTAAATTTTATGCATGGCAATAGATATGGATTTATTTGCAATCTTATGCATATCAGAATCCTGTAGGGGAACCTGTAGCCTTGCGTGCTTATGGGCTGGCTACAGGTCTGCCTGACCACAACTGTAAGGGCTTGGTCAGGGTGACATAGAGTGAGAGGTTCAGGGCTGCATTTCACTTTTGTTTTTCCCTTTTGGCTTGCATACAGACTGCTGCCACGCTGGCTGGCTAGGTCGCTCTGTAAGTAAGGCTTTTCCCTATTAAATACCCTTATATTTCTACTTGGCTCTGTATTGGTAATTTCCCACTTTATCTGGTGTCAGGAGCGGGACCTTGGTCCCATTTGTGACAGCCTGCCGGTAACTGTTTCCCCCGGCCAACGACAGCAGACTAGGCTGGGAAAGCACCCTCTCTCCAGAGGTGCTCCTGTCTGCAGCTGAGCTGCTCAGAACCATCATCCACCCAGCTTGGAGACAGTTTCTAGCTGCCTAGAGTCAAGGTAGGCCTCGGCTTTCCACAGAGGTTTCCCTTGGCCACTGCTGCAGTAAAGCTGCATCTGTTCCAGTGGTTGCACCCACAAGGCCATATAATCTCTAAGATAAGCACAGCCACACTGCTGCCACTGACCACTGCCAAATGCCATGCAAAGTAGCTGAATGCCTGTGCTACTTACTGGTCAAAGATAGTTACTGCATCTGGAGTAGAAATCAGGTAAAATTATGGTGGAATATTTATCATTTGCTAAAATTGGTAATATTTTTGCTTATTAGTGAATTCAATGTTTGAGGAGGATGCTAATTTGCCAATTACTGGCCTATATGCCGTAATGGCAGTTAGCTTGCTGGTACAAATAATACTATTAGCCAGAGGTCTCAGGAACAGGGACAGAGATAACCTCACCACCTGCTTGCAGGAAATAACAGCTTTACGCAATGAGGTTTGGGAGAACATATTAGGTCAGACCACAATTGTGCATCAAGTGGAACAGAAATTGGATGATAAGCTTAGCCCTGTGTCCAATATTCTAAAGACAGAGCTGTCTATTACCCAAGATGAGATGCAGCATATTTATGATAAACACAGAGAGATCCTCCATGTCTGAGGCTTTAGAGGCTAGGCTGTCAGAAGAATGTGATGAGCTAAAGAATATCTGTAACCAGCTAGAAGTTCAGATAGTCAATGTTACCCAGAAACTAGATGCAAATTAGCAAAATACCCAGGATATGGTTGAAGTATTGGACAATGCCATTAAATCAATTATTGAACCATCCAAGGTAGCAGATCACAAATTTGAGTCTAGATTTGAATGCTTGGAAGATAATTAACAGTACAGGGATGACAGATTACGTAGGTCCATATGGTCAATTGCTAAGGACTCAAAAATCAGCAAATCATGACCTCGAATCTAGACTCCAATACCTAGTAGGCAGTTTCCATGCCATCCAGATGCTGCTTAAGGATGGTTGTATTAAAGACCTAGAAAAACATGTAGATGAGCAGTTAGAGCAATTTACAGATTCACTAACATGCTTGGAATCTTTTATGATTAAGGAGGTTGAAACTTCTCATAAGGATATCATTACTAGGCTTAAAGATCATTGGGATGCCTCAGAGGCAGAATCACTCCAATCCAAGGAACCTACTCCACCCAGGTATCATGACTATTCTTCTAAGGTTGTTAGTCATACACCATTAATGTACCCAGCTACCATGGTAGAAAAGCCAGCTTCTAAGAAACACCCTCATGGATGGATAGCTTATGAATGGCAACCTATAGAGCTGAAGGATCTTAAGAATATTAAAGAATCAGTTGTCTCATATGGTCTCCATAGCCCATACATAAAAAAGCTAGTACATTCATTGACAACCTTTAACAGGGTGACACCCACAGATTGGGAATGAATTGTAGCAGCTGTACTTGAGAATTCATGCCAAATCCAGTGGAAGGCATTGGTAAGGGAAGAGGCCAAGCTCCTTGAGCATCGGGGCATAAAGGAGGGTTTTGAAGCTCCTCTAAATAAGCTTCTTGGTCAGGGTATTTATGCTAACCAAGAGGCTCGGGCTGAATATGATGACGATATACTGTAACTATGCAGGAAAACAGCATCAAATGCCTGGGATAAGGTTCATGAGCCAGGAGAACGCCTAGAATTTATACCAGAATAGAAAAGGGATCTACAGAACAGTTCCAGGACTTCTTACAAAGGTTTACTAGGGCAGTAGAATTACAGGTAACAGATCCAAAACAAGACAATCAATTATATATACAATAGCTTATGAAAATGCAAACCCAATATGCAAAAGAATACTTTTGCCTTTAAATATCAGATCAGCTCTGCTAGAAAAATGGATTTGTTTGCAGCCAACATTGATTATAATGTGCAAGATAATGGAATTGGGTAGGACAAGCCATTTCAAAAGGTTTAAAACGGCAACAGGAAATTAAAAGGTCTAGATGTGAGAATGCAAGGGCTTGGAAAGGAGAAGCACCTTACAGAGGTCAACATAGGTACCAAGAGGCTACATGTTACTACTATTATGAACCAGAACCTTGGATAGGAAGAGACTTCCCCTGGAGACCACAAAGGTGCCAGGAACCAAAATGTTTCAACTGTGGAAAAATCGGACATAGTAAGAGAAATTGTAGACAAACGAATTCTAATAATGCCTCACACGGAAGGCCACTGCCTTCTGGATTGTGTAGAAGATGTGGTAAGGGCAGACACTGGACCAATGAATGTAGATCAACCAGGGACATACAAGGAAACCACTAGGGGGCACTCAAGAAGGCCCCCACATTGAGAAAGATCGGGTCATTCCAAGTAGCAGTGAGAGACAATCTCTCACAGGACCAATAGATAGTTCTTTTCCTATTGTGAAAAATGTTACTGCTCTAGATGTTAGTTTGAATAGTGATGAAGAATCAAGTGTGAATGGACAAAATGAGAAATGCATATTTTGGCATGTTTCTATTAATGGTAAAAGGTCTCAGTTGAAAATGAAAATTAATAATAAAGTTATTTCTGACTTCGTAGACACTGGGGCAGATGCACCTCTTATTACCCAAAAGTCTTGGTGTCAGAAATGCCTGTTAGAGAGGCAAATGTACAATTTTTAGGAATTTGAACTCTATCTAGAGTTCGACAGAGTGTTAACTCAGGGGTCTGCATTGGACCAGAAGGACAGAAAGTGATACTAAAACCATACATGGCAGATATAGCTATAAATCTCTGGGGTCATGGTCTCTTACAGCAATGGAATACTCAGATTAATATTCCTCCAATGTCAGATACAAATTATGTACAATCTTCAGATAGTAGAAAAGATGTGGTAAGACGCTATGGAAAACAGTTACCAACCATCCATTCTGTACAGAAACTAGGAATAAATGATGGACCTTCAGAGGAGCCAATGGCCCTGCCATTGAAGTGGGTTACAGATGAACCAGTTTGGGTAGGAAAATGGCCTATGACCTCTGAGAAGCTAGAGGCTTTAGAAAAGTTAGTACATGAACAGCTAGATGCTGGGCATATAGAGGAATCTACAAGTCCTTGGAATTCTCCAATATTTGTTATCAAAATGAATTCAGGTAAGTGGAGAATGCTGTCAGACCTGAGAGCCATAAAAAAGGTAATTCAACCAATGGGCTCTCTGCAACCTGGAATGCCATTACCTTCCTTAGTACCTAAAGGATGGCCTATCATAGTCATTGATCTAAAAGACTGTTTTTTTCACAATACCGTTACAGGAAAATGATAGGGAAAAATTCGCATTTACTGTACCAACTCTTAATAATTCACAGCCAGTTAGGAGATATCAGTGGAGGGTTTTGCCACAAGGAATGCTAAATAGTCCTACTTTGTGTCAACACTTTGTACAGCAACCTTTGGAAATAATTCGTAAGAAATTTTCACAATCTCTTGTTTATCATTACATGGATGACATTCTTATATCAGATTCCAATAAAGAAACTTTGGAACGTATGTTTGAAATGGTGGAGGAAGTTCTGCCTCATTGGGATTACAGATTTCCCCAGAAATGATACAAATTGGAGGTTCTATTAACTATTTAGGTTACAAGATAGACTTACAAAGAATCAGACCTCAAAAGGTACAAATTAGGAGAGATCTTTATCAAACTTTTAATTCTCTTCAGAAATTATTAGGGGAAATTTCTCAATTACAGACGATTATTGGTGTAGAAGGGCATGACTTAAACCATTTAAAAATGGCCCTGAAAGGTGATAAGGACCTAAACAGTCTGAGAATATTATCTGCTGAGGCAGAAAAAGAGCTACAATGGGTAGAAAACAGAATATTGAATGCACATATGGATTGGATAAACCTTAATTTAGAAAGTATTCTGGTTATCTTGCCATCCAGAGAATACTCTTCTGGGATTCTGATGCAGAGGGAAGACACTATATTGGAATAAATATTCCTGCCACATAAGCAGAACAAAAAGCTAAAGACATATATAGAAAAGATTTCTGATTTGATTTTAAAGGGCAAATTAAGACTTCATCAGTTGACTGGGAAAGACACAGCAGAGATTATAGTACCTTTAATTAATGAAGAAATTTCCTCCTTGTGGAAGGATAATGAATATTGGCAAATAGCTCTTACTGACTTTTTGGGAACAATTAGCCACAACTATCCCAAAACTGACAGAATTAAATTCATAAAAAAGACAGTCTGGATTCTTCAATATATTGTAAGACAAACTCCCATTTCTTGAGTTCTTACCTTCTACACTGATGCTACCAAATCCCGTATGGCAGGTTATAAAGCAGGTGACATAAGTAAAGTAGTTCAAAGCCCATATACATCTGTACAGAAGGCAGAAATATATGCAATTCTCATGGTGCTTATGGATTTTACAGAACCTCTTAATATAGTTACTGATTCTTAATATGCAGAGAGAATCGTGTTACACATTGAGACTGGAGAATTTGCTCCTGATAATACAGAATTAACTTCTCTGTTTTTACAATTACAGAAAACTATCAGAAACAGAAGAAATCCTATATACATTACATGTATCAATCCCATACGTGTCTGCCAGACCCACTAGCACAAAGCAATGATGACATTGATCGTTTATTAATTGGAGTATGCTAGAAGCCTCAGAATTTCATAAGAAAAATAATGTAAATAGCACAGGTGCACAGGTTTGTAAAAGGACTTCTCCATCACTTGGCAACAAGCCAAGGAGATAGTAAGAAAATGTCCTACTTATTCCTTTTATAATCAAACTCCATTCCCAGCAGGTTGTAATCCTAAGGGCATTTGGAGAAATGAGGTTTGGCAGATGGATGTCTTTCACTTAGCAGAATTTGGAAATTTGAAATATGTGCATCATACTATAGACACATTCTCAGGGTTCCAATGGGCTACTGCTCTTAACTCTGAGAAAGCTGATTCTGTTATTACACACCTGCTAGAGGTGATGGAAGTTATTGTTATACCTGCACAAATCAAAACTGACAATGCTCCAGCATATGTCTCCACAAAATTAGAACAATTTTTCAAATATTTTAACCTAAAGCATGTTACTGGTATACCACACAATCCTACAGGAGAAGCAGTGGTTGAGAGATCTAATAGAACACTTAAGGGGATGCTCAACAAACTAAAAGACTAAAACTCCCAAACATAGGTTGCATAATGCTTTATTAACACTAATCTTTCTTAATGCCAATGAGAAAGTACAAACAGCTGCAGAAAGACACCAGACTATGGAGAAAACTGCTGAACTGAATCAGCCTTTATACTTGAAAGATGTACTAACCTCTGTATGGAAACCAGGACATGTGTTACATTGTGGTAGGGGTTTTGGATTGGTTTATACAGGAGAAGAAATACTTTGGATACCATCAAAGTTGATCAAGTTTTGAGTGGAAAAGGAAAAACCTCTCTACAAGGACAAATGGCAGGTATTATACTAAGGTATATCTCTTAAACTAAATAGAAACCTCCCAAAGGAAAGGGAAGTGTTTTGCTTTTATCTTTACAGGAAAACTCATCTCCAGAAGGCAAAGGACACTGCATGGGTAGATGCTTAAGAAGAAAAGGTAGCTATAACCATCAAACAAAAGAATGTGCCATATGATAAACTTTACAACTGTCTCTCAAAAAAACTCTATTTCTCTTTATTTCTTAGTCCCTATTCAATTAAACCAATGCTGGATTTAGAGGTGGATTTGGCTTTCCTCCTCTAAAATCCAAGCACATTGTTTACCTAAATTTTAGAGTTTCTGCATTGTATCAAGAAGCCAATTGATGTAATACAGAATAAAAGAAGAATTTGGGGACTGTCTTTGTCTATTCTTGTCTCTTTCTTTCAAGGTATATACCCTCTCATAATCCTTATTCTCCCATGGTTGCCTTTCCCAGTATGTGTACATCACAATCAAACATTTCTCTGTTAACTGTTTATGTTTGAGTCCCACTCAGCCAATGAATACCTGCCTGACAGCAATCCCTGGACATCCTGGAAAGAAAATGGGCACACCTCCTAGACTGAACTGGATCCAACTTGCTCCATTTCAACTGACACTCCAGCCAGAGGTTCCGGTACTGACTTCAATCAATGAGGATTTCAAGCGAGATCAAGCAATTCCTGTCTAACATGGACTGGATACAATCCATTCAAGACTTTCACTATTCTAACATTTTCTTTCTACAGGACCCCAAAAGGCTATCGTCATCCCATTTCAGCAGGAAGTAACTTGAAGCATGCTACGCCCCCTTTCCCCATTGTTGTCACTTAGGATAGTGTATATACCTAGTTAGGGATAGCTTCCTATTGTTTATGGTTGGGATTGGAAGAAGATGTTCAGGCTTGGACACCTCTTTCAGATGACTTTAGGGTTTAGTTAAAATAGATAGTTAGGATGTGATATAAGCAGTTTGTTGTGTTTCTCTTATATTTCACCTTTATGATTGTAAATTTTGGACACTTTACACTGTTAAATTTTAATCCTCTTTTATACTAATTGTAGGGAAACCTGTAGCCATGACTGGCTAGGTTGCTCTGAAAGTAAGGCTTTTCCCTATTAAATACCCTTATATTTCTACTTGGCTCCATATTGGTAATTTCCCACTTTAGAATCCAGATATGCCAACAACATTTGTTGAAGATGCTTTCTTTTTTCCATTGTATAACTTCACCTTCTTTGTCAAACATCAGGTATTCATAAGTTTGTGGGTCAATTTCAGGGTTTTGAATTTGATTCCATTGGTCAACCTGTGTATTTTTGCACCAATAGCAAGCTGTTTTCAGGACTATGGATCTATAATGGAGCTTGATGTCAGGGATGGTGATGCCTCTGGAAGTTCCTTTATTGTACAGGGATGTTTTGGCTATCCTGGGTTTTTTGTTTTCCATATGAATTTGAGTACTATTCTTTCAAGGTCTGTGAAGAATTGTGTTGAGATTTCTATGGGAATTGCATTGAATCTGTAGATTGCTTTTGACAAGAATGCCATCGTTCCTATGTTGATCCTACCTATGCAAGAGCATGGGCGATCTTTCTATTTTCTGGTATATTCTTTAATTTCTTTTTTAAAGACTCAAAGTTATTACTATACAGATCTTTCTCATTTTTAGTTAGTGTTACCACAAGATATTTTATGTTGTTAGTTGCTATTGTAAAGGGTGATGCTTCTCTGACTTTTTTCTCAGCACATTTATCATCTGTATATAGTAGAATTACAGATATTTTGAGTTAAGCTGGTGTCCTGCCACTTTGCTGAAGGTGTTTATCAGCTCTTGAAATTCCCTGATAGAGTTTCTTGGGTCACTTATGTAAACTATCATCATCTGCAAATAGTGAAAATTTGACTTCTTCCTTTCCAATTTGTATCCCTTTTGATCTGCTTTTGTTGTCTTATTGCTGTAGACAGAACTTCAAGTACAATATTGAAGAGATATGGAAAGAGTGGTCAGAATTGTCTGGTTATCGATTTTACTGGAATCAACTTGATATTCTCTCCATTTAGTTTGAAGTTGCCTGTTGGTTTGCTATATATTCCTTTTGTCATTTTTAGGTATGTTCCTGTTATTCTTGATATTTCCAAGACCTTTATCATGAAGAGATCTTGGACTTTTTCAAAGGTTTTTTTCAGCATCTAGCAAGATGATCATTTTTTTCAGTTTGTTTATATGGTGAAATATATTGATGGATTTTTGTATGTTGAGCCATCCCTGCATTCCTGGGATGAAGCCTACTTAATCATGGTGGATGATTTCTCTGATGTGTTTTTTGATTCTATTTGCTAGTATTTTTTTTGATTTTTATTGTATCGATGTTCATGAGGGATATTGGTCTGTAATTCTCTTTTTTATTTGTGTATATGTGTGGCTTGGTTACCAAGTAATTGTAGCCTTGTAAAAAGAGCTTGGCAAAGTCCCTTCTGCCACAATTGTGTGGAACAATCTGAGGAGTACTGATATTAGCTCTTTTTTGTATTTCTGGTAGAATTCTACACTGTGACAATCTGGCCCAGGGCTTTTTTTTTTTTTTTTTTTTTTTTTTTTTTTTTTGGTTGGGAGACTTTTGATGACTGCTTCTGCTTCTATTTCATTAGGGGTTGTAGGTCTGTTTAGATTGCTCATCTGTTCTTGATTTAATTTTGGTAAGTAATATCTATTCAGAAAATTATCCATTTCCTTTATATTTTGAATTTTGTGAAGTACAGGTTTTCAAAGTATGACCTGATGAGTCTCTGGATTTCCTCAGTGTCCGTTAGTATGTCCTCCTTTTCATTTCTGCTTTTTGAAATTAGCATGATTGCTCTATGCCTTTTGGTTAGTTTGGATAAAGGTTTGTCTATCTTGTTGACTTTCTTGAAGATTAAACTCTTTGTTACACTGAGTCTTTGCAATGTTTTCCTAGTTTCTACTTTATTTACTTCAGCCCTCATTTTGATTATTTCCCGCTGTCTACTCCTCTGGGGAGAGTTTATTTCCTTTTGTTCTAGAGCTTTCATATGTGATGTTAATTCTCTGGTGTGACTATTCTCAAGTTTCTTCATGTGGGCACTTAGTGCTATGACCTTTCCTTTAATCACTGCTTTCAAAGTGTCTGATAGGTTTGGGTATTTACTGTCTTCATCCTAGTTAAATTCTAGGAAGTCTTTAATTTCTTTTTTTCCATGAGTTTTTCCATGGGTTTCTGCTATTTATGTTGTTGAATTCCAAATTTAAAGCATGGTATTTGATAAGATACATGGGTTATTCCTACTTATTTGTATCTGTGTAGGTTTACTGCATTGTCGAGTATGTGGTCAATTTTAGAGAAGGCTCCATGTGGCACTGAGAAGAAGGTATATTGTTTTGTTTTGGTATGGAATGTTCTGTAGATGTCTGTTAATACCAATTGTGTTGTAACTAATGTTAGTTCTTTTGTGTCTTTTTTAAGTTTCCTTCTAATGGTCCTATCTAGTGGTGACAGCGGGGTGTTGAAGTCTCTTACTATAAATGTGTGAGGTTATATGTATGATTTGAGCTTTAGTAATCTTTCTTTACAAATGTGGGTCCCTTCATATTTGGGAATATATTTTCAGGATTCAGACTTCATCTTGAAGCATTTTTCCCATGATGAGTTTGAAGTGCCCTTTTTCATCACTTTTGATTGATTTTAGTTTGAAGTCTAATTGCTTAGATATTAGGATTGCTACACCAGCTGCTTTCTTGGGTGCATTTGATTTGAAAATCTTTTCCCAACCCTCTACTCTGAGGTACTGTCTGTTTTGAATTTGAGATGCCTTTCTTGTATGCAGCAGAAGGATGGATTCTGTCTTTGTATCCATTTTGTTAGCCTGTATCTTTTGAAACTGAGTGATATTAATGACTATTGATTGTTGTTTCTTGTTTGTTTTGGATTTGTTGTTGTTGGTTTTATTATGTGTGGATTTCCCTACATTTTGGTGTTTGGTAAAGTGGGATTATCTATTGTCCATGGTTTTTTGAGGTTAGTTATCATTGTTGCATTGGTGTTTTCCTTCAAGTAATTTCTTTGGGCTGGATTTGTGGATATGTATTGCATAAATCTGGTTTTGTCATGGAATATCTTCTTTTCTCCATCTATAGTGATTGAAAGCTTTGCTGGATATAGTAGTCTGGGCTGGCATCCATGTTCCCCTGGGGTTTGTAGAACTTCTATCCAGGTTCTTCTTGCTTTTAAATTTCCATTGAGAAGTCGGGTTTAATTCAGATATGTCTGCCTTTATATGTTAAATGTTTTGTTTTCTTTTGCTACTCTTAGTATTTTTCTTTAATATGTATGTTTGGTGTTTTGATTATTATGTGGTGAGTGGATTGCTTTTTTATTGGATCGCTTTTTTTTATTTATTAGTTCTAGTTAGGGAACAAGCTTGTTTCACATGTAAGTCCCTTCTCCCTCTCCCATCCCTCACCCTATCCCTCCTCCCCCACCCCCAGCCTACCCCCCACACATCCATCCACCACTCCCCAGGCAGGGTAGGGTTCTCAACAGGGGCTCTGCAAAGTCCAACAAATATTCCTGTGCTGGTCCTGGGCCCTTCCCCATGTGTTCAGGGCCAGAGTGTAACCCTTCATGTGGGATGGGCTCTCAAAGTCCCTTCTTGCACCAGGGAAAAATACTAATCCACCACCAGAGGCTCCCTGGAGTGCAGAGGCCTCCTTATTGACATCCATGTTCAGGGGTCTGGAACAGTCTTGTACTGGCCTCCCAGACAGCATCTGGGGTCGATATGCTCTCCCTTGTTCAGGCCAACTATTCCTGTGGGTTTCTCCAACCTGGTACAGACCCCTTCACTCTTCATTCCTCCCTCTCTTCAACTAAATTCCGATTTCAGCTCAGTGTATATCTATGGATGTCTGTCTCGGCTTTCATCAGCCACTGGATGAGGGCTCTAGGATGGCATAAAGAGAAGTCATCAATCTCATTTTAGGGGAAGGGCCTTTAGGTTATCCTCTCCACCACTGCCTGGATTGTCAGATTGTTTCATCCTTGTAGGTCTCTGGAGATCCCCCTGGTTCCAGATCTCTTCTGGAACCTGTAGTGCCTCCCTCTGATATGTTAGAGTGGATTGCTTTTTATGGTCCAATCTATTTGGTGTTCTGTAAGATTCTTGTGCTTTCATAGGCATATCCTTCTTTAGGTTGGGGAAGTTTTCATCTATTTTTGTGTTGAATATGTTTTCTGTACCTTTGATCAGAATTTCTTCACCTTCTTCTATACCTGTTATTCTTAGGTTTGGTCTTTACATGATATCCCCTTGTGTTAGGGACTTGTTGAACTTTAGATTTTCTTTGGTTCAATGACTGTATATCCTCTAGTGAGTCTTCAACACCTGAGATTCTCTCTTCCATCTCTTGGATTTTATTGGTTATACTTTCATCAGTGGTTCCTGATCATTTACCCAGCTTTTCTATTTCCAGCATCCACTCGTTCTCTGTTTTCTTTATTGTTTCTAATTCTGCTTTGAAACTGTGAACTGTTTGAATTGTTTCTTTCACTTGTTTGGTTATTTTTTCTTGGCTTTCTTTACATTTTTTAAGAGATTTGTTTATTTCTTGAGTTTTTTTATTATTCTTTTCTTCTGTGTCAAGTATTTTTTGCTTGATTTTTTTCTTCTATTTCTGTAAAGTCCACATCTTCTTCATCTTCTGCACTGGGCTCTCAGTTTTTGTTTGTTTGGAGTCCCTAGATTGAGGTGGTCCATGTTGGTCTTTCTGTTGTTGAGTGTTTTCTTATTCTGTTGTCTTCCCATCCCTCCTTCCAGTGGGTGCAGGTGGGGTCTCTCCCTCTCTCAGGCAGCAGACAGGGGGCACAGGGTAGAGGTAGGAAAAGGGTGAGGTGTATCTCGATTCAGGGTGGGCCTTCAGGTCAGGGAAGGTCCACTCCTTTCCTGGGCGTGACTGAGGAACAAGTGAGTAGGTGGTGATGGGGGCTTGGGAGCAGACCATCTCCCAGACTCACCTCAGGCAACAGGTGGAGGGCAAGGGTAGAGGAAGTACAAGGGTGAAGTGTGTCAGGACTCAAGGTGATGAGTTGTGATATCTTAAGTGTTGGGTAATGTTGTTCATAAAACCCTGAGTTTATAGGAAAAGCACCAGTTAATGCCAAAGATAAAGAAGTAGATGTCTATAGCAAGAGCATTTGCTGCACATGACATGTCCATTATGTACTCAGAAGTCACATATGATGCGATTGCATGTGAAGGAAGCATTTATGATCAAGACAGCTTAAATCAGCATGGATGGCAAAACACCTATCTTCCCTAAAGGGCCATTTGTTGTTGATGGATGCTGTATAAAGGAGGATCAGTTTTCTTCAGTGATGAGCCCCTACCCCATAAAGGTTACCTGTTCTCCAGTAGATTGGCCTATAGTAATTCACACACTGATAGCACTAAGTGAACTCAGTGAATATGTGAAATGAGTACATGAATTTGGGAAGTAAAAGTGATGGTGGGAATAAGGGGGAAATGGAGGAGAGGGGATAGGGACTGAATTTAATTAAAACTTATATAATGGTAAAAATTTCCAAAGTATAATAGAAACTTCAAAGTTATAATTAAAACAAGAAAATCCTAGTGTGCAGTGTGGAATTTTTCTCTAATTTGTTATTTGGGAGGCCGTAGGGAGACACCCTAGCCCAGGGGAATTGTAGGGAGACACCCTAGCCCCATGTTGGGTGCCAACTGTTAGGGTTTGAACGTGCGCCAAAGATGAACTGTGAGCTGCCATGGTGAAGTCTCTTTAATCAAGAAAACACCAGGGCAAGACACAGGTCAGAGAGAGATTACAGGAACCCAGCAAGCATGGCCAGAAAGAGCTAGGGTCTTCTGGTGCAACCCTTATAAAGCTCCCTTACATCACACCGGATTTCCTTCACCACGCCCTTATGGGCGAGTCCCGGGTCCACCTGGCACCGGTCCCATGACTATTGGGTGGGGCTAGAGTGTCTCCCTACAATTCCCCTGGGCTAGGGTGTCTCCCTACAGGAGGCCACATAAACTGCTTAAACAGTGCAGGCTATTGCCATTGCTCTCGATTGTCTACTGGAACTAGAGAGTAAGAACCTCTTACTGAAGACACGGAACATATTAGTTGTAGCACATGAAGAGAGCAAGTTGGAACTGGCCTATAAACTTCTACCTTCTGATTAGGTTTCATAGTGCTATCAGGTACTAAAAGACTTCTGAAGAAGAAAAGTCATTGATGCTTTACCTGCGGTGTACCCTGTATTTCATAATACGGACCTACTAGTCAAAGAGTTCCCTATGATTCAAGAGTAGTGGCATGAATGTCATGAGGGATACTGGCTGCTTTCATAGTGTGTTTGAGACTCACTACACAGGAAAGAATTAATGCCTGTTAATGTAAAATTATGAAAATTTCATAACTGGAATGATCACATAGCCTAGGAAGGATCCTACTGTGATCATTTTGCTAAATGTACACATTGCTAAAGTGCTTTTTAGATATTTATATTTATACTCATAGATTAGTTCTGGACTCTCACTTGATCAGAGAAATAAGTTTCTGCACTTGGCATTTGTAAATATACATGTATAACTGGTCATAGCACTGAAAATAAGTGACTATTTTGAAAACATCCCTATACAGAATATCTACCACACACACACACACACACACACACACACACACACACACACACACTATAGACTCAAAATTATTGTAGAGATGAAAACAGTACTTGTTCATGACCTGGCTATTGCACTCATGAATGGACAAGGCTGTGGTTACCTGAACAAAACCTATATGTGTCCCATCATCAGAATAGCATGAATTCAGGAGAATGAAGCCTTAGCTCCAGCTGAGATTCTATTGGGAGTTAGTTATTGCTAAGTCAGGGTAGAGAGTTTTTCTTAGTTCTTTTATACACTGGTAAGTTGCCATGGTATAGTAAATAACCGATCCATGTAAATATAAGCAAATTTAATTAAACACAGTGTATGATTTTTTTAAGACATGAAAATATGTCAGGGTCTTACTGGAAAGAAGAATTCAAAAGGAAGTATGGCAGAATTATATTAACCCATATTATACATATGTATAAAAATTGAGGAGGAATAAATAAAAATCTTCAAAATGGAATGAGAACATATTTAGTTACAGTAGTGTTAACAGAGCATTGCATCATCTTATTATTAACCAGAGTTATTCTTCACAAAACATCAAGATATACAGTTTTTTATATATATTGAATCTTACTGTATATGTGGTGGGGAAGGGATCCAGTATCTCTCTTAATAACACTATGGACTCTGAACACAAAGTCACCACAGGAATTGGACACAGACCATCCTTCAAAAATGCGTCATTGTTTCTTTATTTGTTTACAACCTCCTTTTAGTCTTATGAGCTACCAAGCCTGGAAACATTTAGAACATTTTTAACCTTTTCATATTGATGTTTATAGGACTCTAAACTAGAAAAATGGCAATGGGGAAGCAACATTAAGGAAAACTGTAGGCTGAAGTAATTATTTCATTTTCTTCTATGCTCTTAGAAATGTCATGTCACAAATTTGAGGCCAATTTTCTATTCAATAGAGATAAAAACCAAACCCATAGAGTTGTTTTGACATTCTACATCCAAACCAAATATTTTGTGAGACACATTTTATAATTACTAAAATCTATTCAAACATGAAAGGGTAGTATGTAAGGGGAGGATGATAGTCACTTCAAAAGGACTTACTGGAGCACCATTATATAAAATAATTTTGATAGGAGAGAGGCAATGGAATCTTTATCCCCAAGTTTGGGCTATTGTTCAATTATAGAATCCATGCTTATCATGTGTAAGGGCTTGGCTTTAGGAAAGTGGGAAACAAACTTTTATCTCTTTCTTTCTTTCTTTCTTTCTTCCTTTCTTTCTTTCTGTTTTATTTTTTTAAGAGAGCATAAATTCACAGCTCCTTAGTTCCTTTTCTAGGTTAACCTGGGGATTTTATCCTTCATAATTTCCAGTCACTCTCTGCTTTTTCTTAACAATTTTCTTTTCAATAGAATAGTATAGTCTTTTCCTTCTCATTTGTGTTTCTTAAAAACAGTCTTGCTCATTTATCAAAGTGCTTATAATCCTCTGATTATGCTTGTTTCTATTTTTTTCTCATTTTAAATGATACTTTCATTTAAGGATCATTTGGTCTGTAATTATTTTATATACATAAATATGTCTTGAAGATAATTGGACATTTTCCACATGCCACTTAACAAAAGACAAAAAATTCTAAAAGTAATAAAAAGATTAGTAACAAATGGAGAAATTATTCATAGTACACAATACAGAGAAAACCCAAATACTGTATTAATATGCAAAGAGCTTTTGAAAATCAATAAGAGAAAAGACAAATGACCTCATATAAAAATGGGAAAAAAGCTGATCAATCAGTCTGCTAAAAGAATTATACAAATTGTCAATAAACATTAAAAAAGAACATTCTAAACTGTAATTAAGAAAATGCAAATTGCTATGCCCTCTGCCCTCCATCTGCCACGTGCCACAAGAGGTGAGTCTGGGCTTTCCTCTGGCCCCAACTCTCTCCATAAACATAAACATAAACATAAACATAAAACTCCTCCTTGTCCCTGAGCATGCCCCTCCAGTAGAGTGGCCCTGCCCAGCCAGGGGGCCTACCCTGAAACTGGCCAAACCTTGTCCTTGTCCCCCTTCTGCCCTCTACCCTCTGATTCCTGCCTGAGGTAAGTCCGGGCTCTGCTCTGGCCACAACTTCCCCAATCACCCCTTATACTTCATAGTGAGCCTTCCTCCTCAAAAGGAGTGGACATGCCCAAATCTAAAGGCCCACAGTGAGTCTAGACACAACTCACCATTGTTCCTCCCTCCACACTCCACCCTTTGCTTGAGGATATTAAAAGAGAGGGAGAGACTCCACCTGTACCCACTGGAAGATGGGATGGGAAGATAACAGAATAAGAAGACACTCAACAACAGACAGACCAATATGACACCACCCAAATCTAGGAACACCACAACAACAACTGAGAAGCCTAACACAGAGGATGAAGAAAATATGGACAATAAAATTTAGCTTATGAAGATGATATAGACAATTAAAGAGGAAACAAGAAAATCATTTAAAGATGTAGAAAAAAAAAACAAGTGAGAAATTCACATGAAATGGAGGAAAAGACAAACAAAAAATCTCAATAAATAAACAAATCTCTTAAAAAATCCAAAGAAAGCCAAGAAAAAATCAACCAAACAAGTGAAGGAAACAATTCAACCTGTTCACAGTTTGAAAGCAGAATTAGAAACAATAAGGAAACCAAGAATGAGGGGATGCTAGAAATAGAAAAGCTGGGTAAATGATCAGGAATCACTGATGTAAGTATAACCAATAGAATCCAAGAGATGGAAGAGAGAATCTCAGGTGTTAAAGATTCACTAGAGGATATGCAGTCATTGACCAAAGAAAATCTAAAGTGCAACAAGTCCCTAATACAGGGGGATACCATGTAAAGACCAAACCTAAGAATAACAGGTATAGAAGAAGGTGAAGAAATTCTGATCAAAGGTACAGAAAACATACTCAACACAAAAATAGATGAAAACTTCCCCAACCTAAAGAAAGATATGCCTATGAATATACAAGAATCTTACAAAACACCAAATAGATTAGACCACAAAAAGTAATCCCCTAGCCACATATTGATCAAAATACCAAACTTACAGAATAAAGAAAAGTTATTAAGAGCAGCAAAAGAAAATGTCAAGTAACATATAAAGGCAGACATATTTGAATTAAACCTGACTTCTAAATGGAAACTTTGAAAGCAATAAGATCCTGGATAGAAGTTCTACAAACCCCATGGAAACATGAATGCCAGCCCAGACAACTGTATCCAGCAAAGCTTTCAGTCACTACAGATGGAGAAAATGAGGTATTCTATGACAAAAGCATATTTAAGCAATACATATCCACAAATCCAATCCTACAGTAATTACTAGAAGGAAAACTTCAAATGAATAAACGTAACTACCCTCAAAAAATCATAGGCAATAGAAAATCCCACTTTCCCAAACACAGAAAAAAAGTGGGGAAATCCACACATAATAAAACCAACAACAACACATCCATAACAATCAAGAAACAACAATCAATGGTCATTAATATAACTCAATGTCAATGGTCTTAACTTGCCTATAAAAAGATACAGCATAACAGAATGGACACAAAGACAGAATTCATCTATCTGCTGCATACAAGAAAGACATCTCAAATTCAAAGACAGCCAGTACCTCAGAGTAAAGGGTTGGGGAAAGATTATCCAATCAAATGTACCCAAGAAACAAGCTGGAGTATCAATCCTAATATCTAAGCAATAAGATTTCAAACTAAAATCAATCAAAAGAGATGAAGAAGGGCATTAAATACTCATCACAGGAAAAGTCCTTCAAGATGAAGTTTCAATACTGAACAACTATGCCCCAATACAAAGGCACTCACATTCCTAAAAGAAACAATAGTAAAGCTCAAATCACAAATAAAATCTCACACACTTAGTGGGAGAGTTCAACATCCCACTCTCACCAGTAGATAGGACAACCAGACAGAAATTTAACAAAGAAACAAAAGATCTAACAGAAATTATGACCCAACTGCGTTTAACAGATATCTATAGAACACTCCTTTTGAACACAAAACAATGTACCTTCTTCTCAACTCCACATGGAACCTTCTCTAAAATTGACCACATACTTGGCAGCATAGCAAACCTACACAGATACAAAAAAATGGAATAATCCCCTGTGTCTTATCAGACCATCATGTTTTAAAGTTAGAATTCAACAACACAAATTGCAGAAACCCTACAAACACATGGAAATTGAATAATGCACAATTGCACCATTCCTGGGTCAATGAAGAAATAAAAAAAATGTAATTAAATTCTTCCTAGAATTTAACTAGAATGAAGACACAACATACACAATCCTATGGAACACTTTGAAAGCAATGCTAAGAGGAAACTTCATAGCACTAAGTACCCACATGAAGAAACTGGAAAAGAGTCACACTAGAGAATTAAAAGCACAACTAGAAGCTCTAGAACAAAACAAAGCAAACTCTCCCCACAGAAGTAGATGCCAGGAAATAACCAAATGGAGGGCAGAAATGGATAAATTAGAAACTAGGGAAATACTACCAAGACTCAAGGAACCAAAGAGTTGGTTCTTTGAGAAAGTCAACAAGGTAGACAAACCTTTATTCAAACTATCCAAAAGGCTTAGACACAGCATGCTAATTAACGAAATCAGAAATGAAAAGGGGGACAAAACAACAGAGAATCCTCAGGTCATACTTTGAAAACCAATACTCCACAGAATTTGAAAATCTAAAAGAAATGAACAATTTCATGAATAGATATCACTTACCAAAATTAAATCGAGAACAGATAAGCAATCTAAGCAGACCTACAACTCCTAATGAAATAGAAGCATTAATCAAAATTCGACCAACTTAGAAAAGCCCAGGGCCAGATGGTTTCAGTGCAGAATTCTACTAGAAATTCAAAGAAGAGCTAAAGCCAGTACTCTGCAAATTGCTCCACATAATAGCAGTAGAAGGGACTTTGCCAACATCTTTTTTATGAGGCTATAATCACCTTGGTAGGCAAGCCACATAAAAACACAAAGAAAATAGAGAATTACAGACCAATATCCCTCATGAACATCGATGCAAAAATTTTCAACAAATTACTGGCAAATCAAATCCAAAAATACATCTGAGAAATCATCCACCATGATCAATTGGCTTCATCCCAGGAATGCAGGGATGGTTCAACTTATGAAAATCCATTAATGTTATCCACCATATCAACAAACTGAAAAATAAAAACCACATGATCACCTCAGTTGATTGTGAAAAATCCTTTGACAAAATCCAACATCCCTTCATGATAAAGGTCTTGGAGAGATCAGGAATAACAGAAACATACATAACATTATAAAAAGCAATATACAGCAAACAAACCGCCAACATCAAACTAAATGGATTTACTCTAAAATCAGGAACAAGACAATGCTGACCACTCTCAATAACTCTTCAATATTGTACTTGAAGTTCTAGCTAGAGCAATAAGACAACAAATGGGACCAAGGGGATACCAATTAGAAAGGAATAAGTCAAAATTTCAAATAAGTCACTATTTGCAGATGATATGATAATTTACATAAGTGACCCGAGAAACTCTACCTGGGAACTCCTACAGTTGATAAATACCTAGAGCAAAGTGGCAGGATACATGATTAACTCAAAATATCACTAGCCCTACTTTATACAGATGATAAATGCACTGAGAAAAATGTCTGAGTAACATCACTCTTTACAATAGCAACTAACAACATAAAATAACTTGTGGGAATGCTAACGAAAATATGAAAGACCTGTGTTGTAAGAACTTTGAGTCTTTAAAGAAAGAATTTATAGAAGATACCAGAAAATGGAAAGATCTACCATGATCTTGGATAGGCAGGATCAACACAGTAAAAATGGCAATCTTGCCAAAAACAATCTACAGATTCAATGCAATTCCGATTGAAATCAGATAACAATTATTCACAGACCTTGAAAGAACAGTACTCAACTTCATACAGAAAAACAAAAAGCCCAGAATAGCCAAAACATCCCTGCACAATAAAGGAACTTCCAGAGGCATCACTGTCCCTGACTTCAAGCTCTATTATAGATCCATAGTCCTGAAAACAGCTTGCTATTGGCACAAAAACAGACAGATAGACCAATGTAATCAAATTGAAAACTCTGATATTAACCGACACATGTATGAACACCTGATGTTTGACAAAGAAGTTAAAGTTATAGAATGGGAAAAAAAGCATCTTCAACAAATGATACAGGTATAACTGGATTGACACATGTGTAAGATTGCAGTTAGATCCATATTCATGGCCATGCACAAAACTTAAGTCCAAATGGATCAAAGACCTCAACATAAATTCAGCCACACTGAACCTCCTAGAAGTGAAGGTAGGTAGTACCCTTGAACAAATTGGTACAGGAGACTGCTTTCTGAACATAACACCAGTAGCACAAACTGAGATCTACAATTAATAAATGGTACTCCCAAAACTAAGAATCTTCTGTAAGGCAAAGGACACAGTCAGCACGTCCAAATGCCAGCCCACAGAATAGGAAAAGATATTCACCAACCCCACATCTGACAGAAGGCTGATCACCAAAATATACAATGAACTCAAGAAGCTAGCCACCAACACACCAAACAAATGCAATTAATTTTGGAGTGCAGAACTAAATAGAGAATTCTCAACAGAGGAATTCAAAATGGCTGAAAGACACTTGAGAAAGTGCTCAACATCCTTAGCCATCAGAGAAATGCAGCTCAAAATCTCTCTGAGATACCATCTTACTCCTATCAGAATGGCTAAAATCAATAACACCAATGACAGTCTATGCTGGAGATGATGTGGAGAAAGAGGACCTCTCCCCAGTTGCTGTTGGGAGTGCAAACTTGTACAAGCACTTTGGAAATCAGTATGGCAGTTTCTCAGGAAAATGGGAATCAGTCTACTTAAAGATCCAGCAATTCCTTTCTTGGGCATAAACCCAGAAGAATGCACACTCATAAAATAAGGACATGTGTTCAAATATGTTCATACCAGTATTACTTGTAATAGCCAGAACCTGGAAACAACCTAGATCCCCTCAATTGAAGAATGTATAGAGAAAATCTGGAACATTTACACAATGGATTAATACTCAGTGCAGGAAAAAAAATCAATGGAATCTGAAATTCCCATTCAAATGGATGGAACTGGAATAAGCCATCCTGAGTGAGGTAAAACAATCAGAAAAAGATAAACATGGTATGTATACATTCATTTTTGATTTTTAGAGATAGAGCAAAGGATTACCAGTCTACAATCCACACTCCCACGGGAGTTAGGAAACAAGGAGGACCCCAAGAGAAGATTGTACAGTCCCTTGAAGAAAGGGATGGGGACAAAAATGCCTGACCAAAGTGGGAGCCCTTCTAGGGTGTGAGAGGAAGGAGGTGGGAAGGGAAGAAAGGGATGGGGGAGAACAAGAGGACTGAGACAGGGGAGGAATCTAGTAGGCCAATAAAGTAATTCCTTGACAGAGGGAGACAATACAGGTTTGGAGAGGGTTCTGCCACAGGGACAATATTAGGGGATTCACAGGGATGACCCCCAAGTAAGAAGCCAGTCAGTGGTGAGAGGATGCCATTGATGCTCTTCCTTTATAATGAGTTTGACACTTTCCTTGGTTACCATTCCTAGAGTCTTCATCCAGTAGCTGTGTGAAGCAGAAACTGTCACCCACTAGTAATCACTGAACTATACTACTGGAATCCAGTTGTGGAGAGGGTGGAGTGATGAGCAAACGAGCCAAGACGAGGCTGGAGAAACCCATAGAAACAATGGACCTGACCTTCTGATATCATGGAGATCCTAATCATAAATCTTGGGAAACAGCATTGGACCAAACCAAGCCCTCTGAAAGTTGGTGCCAGGTAAGAGGCCATGACAGTTTATCGAACCTCTAACAGTGGAGTCAGCCTTTATCCCTAGAGAACAAATGGACTTTGGGAGCCCATTCCATATGGATGGGGTACTATTGAAACCCAGATACAGCAAGGAGGTCCTAGGCTCTCCAGCAAATGATATGAGAGAATTTGAAAGGTCCCCCATGGAGGGCCTCACTATCCCTGGGGAGGAGTTGGGGGTGGGTTGGGGGTGTTGATGGGTAATATGGAAAGATTGGAGAGCAAGGGAATGGGGGGTGGGTATGTAAACATGAATAGTAATTAAAAAATAAAAAATGCAAATTAAGTTTAATAGGTTGTTGTTTGTCATTTGTCAGAAAAAAATCAGGACTTTAGTATAGTGGGTGTTGGAGTTGTTAAGAGAATCAAGTTTACCTTAAACATTTATGAGAAAAAAATCTTGTGAAAGCAAAAGGACATCTCAAAGTGGTCAGTTTTAGTCCATCACAGATGACAAGAATGCACATACTTTAAATGATCACGCTGCTTCATGTATACACATTTCTTATGTACTCACATTTTTGTGATTGCATTTTCAACTTTGCGTGTGACAGATTATAGTTATATCACACACATAAATATATGCAATCATGTATGTATGTACAAATGTATATTGAACCGACCATTGCTCTTTATATTACCCATCTCAGTGTGCACTGGTTTATTTCAGAAAACACCTAAAAAGCATACCATCTCCCTCTCTAAATTCAACACTAATTGAAAAAAAGGGAAAGACATATGTAGTATATGTAGCAAATGCACTTCCAAATATCAGTAAAGACACTTATAGACATCATTGCTGTTATCTGCAGGGTTCCTTGAGGAGGCACTGCAAAGCTTTGGTACACTACAAGCCATAACCTGCTCTTTCAGGATAGTATATGGTGGAAACTCCTGGAAAGAGCCTAAAAGCTTAGATATACATGCATGGGTAAGTTTTCCTATGTTTTTCAGTCTTAAAAGTCAGCTCATTCAAGAGAACCTGCCATATGCAAGAAGGAAAGAATGGAAGGCTGCTGTTGTTCTTTTATTTCCTCTATCTGTGAGAGATAGAAATTTCAGAACATGCATGAGTCATAGGTTTTCCTCCCCTGCAAAATATTGATCACTCTACATATGTACAAAACAGAAGAACTCCAAGGATTATCCTCATGTGCTCTCCTTTTCTTATATGACATTATTCCACATATCATAATTGAATTACTAAATTTCTTTGGAATGATGAAACAAATTCTATGAATTTATTAGAATTGTGGAGAGAATCAGACGAGATGTTGGAGCAACTTTTGCTATTCCTCAAAAATCCTATAAAGTCAGATTTGTTTTTGTGATGTTCCTATAGTATTTTTAAAAATGATAACACAAAAAAACAACTTAAAACATTTGTACATAATTGGTGTTATTTTTTAAAATAGGAAGCTTATGTATTTTGTCTTAATTGTTCCAACTCTCCTTTTCAGGTTTTTGTGTAACCAATACCTAGTCCTGAAGTCTGAATGCTCCAAATATTAGCGTAACTACTAAGTATAACATCATAAAATAGACACTCTTCATTAACTCTGCTTGTGAATCAGCTGTCTATGAAGTCATACTCCTATGCTAGGCAAAGAGACTGCTGGACAATTTCTCAAATATAAGAGTGTTATATCTCTTCACAAATTAAAAAAAAACTCAGTGAAATTGATTATTCCAGCTTTAGGAATTTATTCTAAAGCAATCATAATGCATATGGAGTAGATAGCTACCTTTTAGAGGGCTCATTAGAATAATTTTGTACTCAAAAGACCATTGTTAATGCTGTGTCAGTTAGGAAATTGGCAACATAAGGCATGACATATCCTTACACTGGAAATATTTTCGTCATTAAAATAATAAAGAAAAATGTACAATGACAATAAAATGACATATCTCTAGTTGAAAACCTGTAGGTATAAAATATGTACCTATAAAATATATCTATTTTATAATTAAAATCAAAATAGGAACACAATCTACAACATGTACTATAACATTAGTAGCAGCTATCATTATATCACATAATGGCTGAATTTTCATTTTCTTTTATTTTGTAACAGTGTTTTATTGTCCTAAATGCCGAAATAAATATATTACTCTGGTCCTAAACAATTTAATGTGAAAATACAAACAGAAGTATCCTAGCAATTTTTACATTTAGTTAAGGAGTCTTCTACCCATTGAAATTGTTTTTTCACCCTTGTTCTTATTTCTTCCCTCCCTGGAGAGTCCCAATATATATGTTTAATAAATATTACTGGATTGTGGTTTTGCATTAAATTCATTTATTGCATTGTAGATTTGACTCCTGTCTAAGGTTTAAATTCTTTCATGGCAGCTCATGTTGTATCAACTAAGATACCACCTTAATTCTCAAAAACCAAAATAAATAAAAAGTAGCATTTTTAGGTCCATTAATTGTTGATTTGAATGGAATTACCTCTAAGGGGACTTCAGAGCAATTGAGATGATTCAGCAGGTAAAGGTGCTTGCTTCCAAATATAATAGCCTGAGTTTGAGCTCCAGAACCCACAAGGTGGATGCAGAGAACTTATTCTTTCAGTTGTTCTCTGATTTATGGTAGCCTCACCCTAGACACAGATAAATGAATAAGTAAAATAAAATAAAATAAACAAATGGGAATCTTTTAAAGTTTTTATAACAAAATTAGATGCATAAGTTATGCCAGACACTGAAGATATCATTTAAACATTACCTTGAAGAATTAATTAGCTCATGAACTGATTCTGCCTTAGTAGACATATGGGTAGTTAATTGAGAGTAGTCAATTTTCAGAACAAGACAGCACATCTCAATTGTTTCAGATCATGTTGAACAGAGACATTGATGTGTATAGTAAAATTCAGATTCAGAGGTCAGATGATAGGTATAGAAAGGAACAGGAAATCTCAACACCTAGGAGCTGCAAAAAGAAGGGTTATGCATTATGGGCACTCAACTCTATCTCAGATGTTCCAGATCAGTCCTGGACAAACATTAATAACCTGTGTCAAACATATACCTATTAAATTCATAAGCCCATAAAATATGTTCAACCTGGAGAAAGTTCTGAGGGCTACATCAATCCAACACTTGCTCAAGTCTAGAGCTATGAGTAAAGAACCTGGCCATCTATCATCAGTTCTTATTCTTGTCTGTTGAAGGAATAAAAGCTGTAAGATAAGTCTTGGTAGTTTTGTATGTCTCTAGGACTTGTTAAATTTCTCTCTCCCTCTTCTCTTACCTCCTGAAATCTTAAGTGCTGATGCTTTATGTTCTGGCTTGTAAATGAAGCCTGTTATTATCATTGAGATGGTGTTTTTATGGCATAAATAATGAGCTCAAACAGGGGAAGCGGCATTGGGTGGAATTACTGCCTGAGCTGAGATGGAAATAATCAATATGTCCTCACTTACAAATCTCATCTGCATGTCAACTCCATCCTGCTCGCTGTCTCCCTACAGATTCATTTCAGTGGAGGCCCAATAAAACATGTGGGTGGCATTGATCTGTTTTATTCATAGCCACAGATAGAAATGCATCATTTGAAATTAATAGGAGGGCTTGTGTTTATAGCTCAACCCAGACTGACTAGCTTGCAATGCAGACCATTAAGTGAGGACTTTTCCACTCAGAGGATGAAGTAACCCTGGAGATGAGGGATCTGGGAATTGTGTTTGAAATTCAGTGATATCATCCCTCTTGTCACTCAGACTGCTTTAGGCTTTTGTAACTAGAACATTACTCCTTGTCATTAGAACGATTCTTTATTCAGATAAATATACTATAATTGGTTTCCAATGACTTTTGCAAACTGTTTTTTTTCAACCTTGTGCAAAATAAATACTATGATATCCACCTTCTCCCATATAATGGGAAGGAAACTTAGAAATTATCACCAACACCAAACTCTTCATATACAGTGTATACACTTTTTTGTATACAGTGGACAATTAAACTGAATTCACAAGTTTTGGGAGTTCAACACATCCCTACATGAAGAAGAATTTTAAAAGTTTCCATTCTGTTTTGTTTTTAGAATAAAAGCCCATTAAAAGTAATCCCCTTCATTTATCTAGGGTATTTATTACTTGCCATTCTGTGAAATTACCAGTTGAATAGTATTTTAGAATAATGAATACTTCCTTAAAATATCCAGTAATAACATTTCACTGCAGATGTCCACTCCTTCTGACTCTTACCATCTTTCCACAGGCTCTTCCGTCATCATTGAGTTTTGGTAAAGGTGAAGGTTTATGAGACAGATGTCCCATTTAGAGTCTAACAAAGTCTATTCCTTTCTGCATATTGACAAGTTGAGAAGCTCCAGTAGATCATCCTACATGCATGCAAATACAGGCAGCATGAGGAAGTTGGGAGAAAAGTAAGGATGATGGGTAGAAATTGAAGGGGGTTGTAAGTGAAGATGAATTTTATCAATGCAGCTTTATGTATAAACATATACATATATTAATTTCTCAATTAAAACTTTCTTATAATAGGTCAAATACTGGGAATCTCAAATGTTTATCTTGTTTCCAATACACCATTCTATATTCTTCCCTGATAAATTTCTCTCATTTGTTGAGATCCTTGTGTCTTCTCCTATTAAAATCTCTTTACCATTTGGCCAAATATTATAGATTTTTCCCTTCTTTCTTTAGAGGAAGTGTCATATGTGAAGAAGAAATATTTCTGCTTTTTAACTGTTACATCAAATCTGTGAAATAGACATTGATCTTAACAAGTTTATTTTCATATAGTCCACAACACATTTTCTTTCAGTTTTAAATTTGAAATAATTATACACCCACCAGAACACAGTTTTAAGAAACAATGCAGTTAAACTGGAAGGATTATTCAGCTTTTAAAGACTAGGCTCACAACCAAAAACCCAAGAAACAGTGCAGTGAACCCATGTAAATCCTTTATTCAGTATCCTAGTATTAGTTATGTGACTTTTGATTCAGTCATAGATCCACACTAAATCAGTAGTACATATGTTTATATTTGGCACTTGTTTCTAAATACATGTATATAAATAAATTTACTGTGATGTGTACCATCTGTGTTGCCCAATAGCCTGTATATTTAAGAAAAAGAAGCTACTGGTAGGTTTTTCATTCATGAAACATACATCCTTAAAGGAGATTGTGGAAACTCACACAATCTCTTCCACTCTTCTTCAAATTCTGACTATGAGGTAAACCGCTTTGTGTTTACTCTAATTTCTCTTCAAAATAGACTGTTTCATCCCAGGACAAAAACCACAGATACTCTGTCTTGGACAGGATCATCCACAGTTGTGCAAAATGGTAAATATTTTCTCCTTAGAAGTTCATTAATATGATAAATAAATAGTAGAGTGGTAGAAAGCTAACACAGCTGGTGTGTGTGTGTGTGTGTGTGTGTGTGTGTGTGTGTGTGTGTGTGTGTGTAAGCACTCTCCTTATTGGCATAGAAGGTTCATTTTAGCATAAATTCTCTGCTTTGAAAGACTTACTGAGCATTTTGAGTAATGCCTTCCTTTTCTTATGATTGAATCTTCCTGAGATCTTATAGCTGCATGTTCAGAAGAATAAGTACTTGTTAGGTGACTCTCCTAAGCTCTTCCTTTTACATCACCTTTTATCCCCAGGATCTTCTGATGACATTGATTCCCTATGCCTTCTTGATTTTACAGAATTGATAATGAAGAACTTAAGAAGTAAGAGACAATAAACCAGACGAAGACACAGCCAACTTCCTATTTTACATAGTGATCTTTTTATGCATGTAAATATAGCATTATCTTTAAAGACTGATATTAACTGAAAACATGAAAACTTTTTTTAAAAAGAATCTTCTAAGTTTACTCAGTGTGTATTTAACCAGGGTGAAATTCCTAAAGGCAAGATCACCACATGTGGAGAAATGGGGCTCTTTGTACTGCTTTGATTGAGGAAAGCAAAAGGAGGGCTGCATAATGAAACCTAGGAAGAAGGTGGGAAGGATACAACCCTAAAGGAGACTCTGGAGGAAGCAATTGTATCCATCATATCTTCATTGCTCTGACAATATATTTGAGACAATCAACCAAAATTAAGAAGGATAGGGATAGTACTGATGACTACATGGTTAAGAATTAATACTGCTCTTTCAGAGGTCCTGAGTTCAGTTCTTGCTACCACATTGATCAACATGATACCTCAATTCCAAGAAATCAGGTGCCTTTAGCTTTAGCAGTCACGTGCATGCACATCTTCGGGAATACAATACAAATATTAAATAAATAAACATATAAATAAAATACCTGTAATGTACATAGTTCAACCTGGGATTTTATATGTTTCAATCTATTGTTCGCTTTTATTCCATTCATATGGTCCTGTGATGAGGAAAACACCACAATAAACAGACATGGAAGAGCAAAAGGGAACACCACAATGGCTGGAGAGCAGAATGAGGAGTCTCATACAGTGTAGCCTTTCAAAGGCCCATTTGTCCAGTATCTTACTTTATTCAAATAGGCTCAACCCTCAGTTCCTACAAATGTCCAAATGTATCAAAATTTGATTCCATGAATTGGCTGATCCATTGGTTATATCAAAGCTCTAATGCTCTTATTCCTTTTTTATATCAACACTAACTGGGAACAAAAATCCATAAATCAAAACATTTGTGAGTCATCTTGTATATAAACCCTATAATAATCAAATTTCCGTGGGTTTTAAAACAATCAAAATATCCAAATGGACTTTGGGAACCTATTCCCCATAGAGGGATACTCTTTCAGCCTAGACACACCGGGAAAGGCCTTGCCCCTGCTCCAAATGATATGACAGATATTGAATGCCCCCCATGGAAGGATTCACCATCGGTGGTAAGCAGAAAGGGGATGAGATAGGGGGTTGGTGGTGGGCAGGGGAGGTGGGGAAGGAGAGGGAACTGGGATTGGCATGTAAAACAAGCTTGTTTCTAATTTAAATTAAAAAAAGGGAAAAACATGGACACTGAGAAGTAGAAATAAAATGGCACAAATTAAGTAACTATGGAATTTCAATGTCATAAGAAAATGAAAAAACTTCAGATAAATTGAATTTGAAAGAAGTAGATAACAAATGTACAGAACTAATTAAGCATTTGTGTCATGAAGCAGGTTTATGACAGAAGATCAGTGCCTAATACAGTTAAATGTTATATTGCAACCTGTAAACTATTGTCAAAAAGGGCAACCTGGGACTTTTGATAGGTTTTTTGCAAGATATTGCTCTGAAGGTGGGTATAGCAATGGAAAGAGTTTCAGAAGAAGATACAAGATGCATAACCATTGGCCATGGAGAAATCAGTATGTAAGTAGACAGAACTAATAAATAGGAACAGCTGAGACAAATCAGCATGACAATTAGGGAGAAATGGAGAAAATACAGAACTTTTAGTAGAATGAATGATTGTGTCAGGAAACTTGAGAACACCACAAATTGTCTAATAGGTAAAATTAAGACATCAGCATGAACTCTTCATGCAGGTTCAGCTCAACTATAATTCTGATTTTTCCAATAACTTGCTTTGTCATCTTAAGCAAATGAAATACCTTATCTGTCCTCATGTTCTGATCTGCTAAATGTGGCCAAGGATTTCATCCAAAAAAAGACCCAAGTTTCATGATTAATTTGAATGATAAAAAACAAATATGTTTATTGGAACCTTAGAATAATTACAGCTAAGTCATAATTTGCTTTATTTTTTATTATGTAGGAAATAAAATTCAACCTTGTGTGCCAGGAGACATAGGGAAGACAAAATAATAGAAATATCATTTAATCTATACTCTAGAAAGTATATTTAGGGGGATGAGGCATACACTGAAGAGGCAAGTTTGTAAACTTTTCAAAAACCAATGAAGATAACTAAAAATATAGACTAGGGAAAGGGTCTTGTAAGCAAATACATCAAAAATGTATTACTGTTATGATCCATTTGCCTAGCAACACACTCCACACTCTCTCAAGCATTCATCTCTCAAGCATTCATCCAGGGATCGATGGATAGATGGATGGATGGATGGATGGATGGATGGATGGATGGATGGGTATACGGATGAATAACTGATTAAATGGAAAAATATAAAAAATATCCAAAGATCACATTTAATTTAAAATACAATGTTTAATCGAGGATATACAGGAATCCTAAGTATGCAATTCCATGAATTACCAAAATAGGTTTTAAAAGTCAGGCAATCTTCTCTGAGAGCTAAGACAGAAAATTGCAGCTAACCTTTAGCCCTGTCTTTTCTCTTCTAACTGCCACCTTCACTCTACAGAGAACTACTGCCCTGAATTCTAAAAACAGACTCATGTGCCTAGTGTTCTTTATGTTATTTACCTTTGTTTTATAAAATTTTATATAAACTAAGTCTTCAAATATAAACCCTTTGTTTCCATTTTAATTCAGTTGCTATGTTTTCTACATAGAACTCATTATCTTATATTTAAAATGATAAAACTTTTATTTTCACTTTTCATTATGTGTCATATTAATGTATAGATTAATTTTGATGATGGGAGTATGGATAGATTTTTATTTGGGTTGATTAATTACAGCTGGGTGAATATTTTAGGATAGTGTATGGGTAGATAGTTTCTCATAAGCACACACCTATCTAGTTGCTGAGTTATATGTTACTCATATATTTGGTCTTACTGGATATCATCACTGACCCAAAGTCACTGTTCTAATGGATTATCCCACTAACAGTGCATGGGTATTTTAATTGTATCACCACATGACCAGCATGGATATTTGGCTTTTTTTGTTAGTCAGTCACTTTATATTTCTAAGAATAAATATGTCAAATTTTCCTGTTTATTGACCATAAGATATCTTACTTGGATAAGTACAAAAAAGTCATTAACTATTTCTAAGTTGGCTGTTCTCTATTTACATAAGTGTTGAAGATGTCCTTATGTGTTTTTAATGCTTAGTAATACTTCTTCTTCCACATTGGCGTGTTGTGTGAACACTTTCTATGCTGTCTTCTGGGGCTGGAGAGATGGCTCAGCTCTTCTGAGTACTTCCTGTTCTTCCAGTCTATCTGAATTGAACTCTCAGCACACATGTCTGGTGGTTCATAGATACATATAACTTCAGTTTCAGAATGCCTGTACTCTCTCTTTGCCTACATGGAGCCTGTGTACATGTGGAAAACACACACACACACACACACACACACACACACACACACACACTCACACACACACACACACACACCAACTTTGGTGAAAAATACTTAATTTTAATCATAATTCCACTTATATCTTTTCTTTGATATGTGTTTGGTTGGTTAAAATTCTATGCCTTCTCTCCTGATGTTCTCTTTTGATTTCTCTTTAAGTCTTTATCTTTTTCCTTTGCTTTTAGGAGTATAATTTATGGTTTTGAAGCCCTACGGTGAGAAACAAGGGAACATAAAAGCACAAATGTAATGTTGTTTTCTTTAGTGGCTCTGTATCCCCAGGATTTCCATTTCTTTGTGGATTTTATACATAGCACTAAGTTTCTATTTCTTTGCAATGTAGCCCATTTCTCTTGCCTCATGGTAGGTCTTTTTAAATCTGCTATACAACAAAGGACAGAGGAAGTTGGGTCAATCACTCTTACATTCAATAGTTATTTCCATACCTATGAACAGGGACAGACATCAAACTCCTAGTATAGAAAACACATACAGATATCCTTACAGAGAAGGATAAAGTGATGGGAGATGATCACCTCTTAGGACACCATGAATGCAAAAGAAAACACAAATATCCTTAATGCTGGTGATCTTCTCAATATTCTGTGACCCCATTCTCTACTCAAGAAGTCTAAAACACTTGCAAATTAACATACTTTTCTTTATGACTGAGGCATTTTCGTGACCTTTAAGTCTTTAACTGATGGAGTTAAAGTGATGGATACTGCCCAACCAGTTTCAAATCCATTCAGAAATTAATATATTTGCTTGTTTGCTTTCTTTTTAACCCTTTAGTACCAATTAAGAGAATCAAATTTCTCCCAACACTGTAAGTTCATTCAAACTGTGAACTAAGTAGCAAGTTTTAAGGAATTAGGTTGTATGTCTGAAGAATGTGAATATTTTAGAAAGGGATATGCTTGCTTTCTATAGTACAATCTGTAGTTTTCAACAAATGTAAAGTTTGGCAATTACTGATAGTTAAACTTCTGTTATTTTAACATTCTTGGAATGTGACTAAATAAAAGCTTCTTGCAAATGATTGCAATTCCATTTGCCAAATTTAAGGAAAAAAATTCTTTCCCTCCTTTTCCCCTGGGAACATACAGCTTTGTTGTTTTCCTCATGCATCATTTAGTATATAGTGCTTGTTCTGATAGTTCTGGAAAACAACAGTTGGATGTAGTCACAATGAATCATGGTTGTGCTGTTAGTTGTTTATCAATACAAGTTGGGGGATGTCCTATGGAAAGAGAGGTTCTGAGTTCAGAAAAAAAAATCAGATTGAACTCTACGCAAGTCTGTAGGGCATATTCTTAATTAATCAATTGATATAGAAAGTCCAGCCCACTGTAGATATTGCTACCCCTGTACAAGTAGTCCTGGTGGGTTTAAGGGAGCTTCTGTAGAGAGTAAGCAAGAAAGCAAAATTCCTGCGCATTCTCTTTTTCAGTCCTGTCTCTGTGTCCCTGCCTTGAGTTCCTGCCCTGACTTCCTTTTGTTATGGACTATAAGCTGCATGGTGAAAGAAAATGTTTACTTTCTGAGGTGCTTAAGGTCATTGTGTTTACCACAGTGACAGAACCTAAGCCAATGTTCAAGGTTGCATTTCTTCCTGATGTCAGAGCTGTTTCAGTTTTCATTTGCTGTTCTTAAGGGCTGATGCAAGTGCCAGTCATTTAATCACCTCAAGTCTCAATTTCCTCTGAGTAAAATAGAGTTAATAAAGAACCAATTTATTAATACATATATTGAAGATAATTAAAGAACTAGTCAGTAATTCCCTTAAACAATTATTGCAATCTCAGTAATAGGTGGGAAAAAAATGTAGGTGTTAGAAACTCCTCTGTTTAAATAGGCTGTACTTCTATGCTGTGTTCTCTGCCTTGGGTTATATTTTGTCCTGTATCTGGGAAATTTAACTAAAGTCGACATGCTATTAAAGCTTAGTGAAGACTCCTGCTTTAATGTCAGAAAAACACATCCTCTGTTTTCTAAAAACAGCTTATGCCTATCTAGCATTTACAGATTTCTCCTTACTTTAGTCCCTTCTCCCACAGTGGATGTACTGAACTTGAACACATGATAAAATATACGTATTTATTTTAAATATTTCATGTATCTGTGATACATTTGTTTTTCTTCCTTCAAAGTCAAAAGTTTGGGGTTAGGAAAATGGATGTTTGTTAATGTACTAGTGGACAAAAAAGAGGCATGAGTTTTCACAGAAAAACTTTGCCTCTGGCCTTTCTTCATGTCAGATCATATTGCCGCCAAAACTCACAACTTCTCCAAGCAAACAAGGCACACTAATCACCCCTCCTTCTCTCTGTCTCCCATCTATCTCTCCTCTATGGCCCCTTTCTCTGATATATTCCCATCTAAACTTTCTCAAAAATATAGGAAAGAAGTTATCAAGGAGTGACTATAGAACTAAGAACTCAAGGATTGCTCTACCTTCTTGCTGAAAATGGTGACATGCTATGGAAGTCTACTGGTATGTCAGAGCCAGAACACCAACATTGGCATATTAA
The DNA here is from genome assembly GCF_003668045.3 of Cricetulus griseus. Classification (NCBI taxonomy): domain Eukaryota; kingdom Metazoa; phylum Chordata; class Mammalia; order Rodentia; family Cricetidae; genus Cricetulus; species Cricetulus griseus. The sequence goes on along the minus strand of NC_048595.1, from coordinate 78,258,179 downwards.
TGCCAGGATCCCTGTTAACATTCAGTTATTACTTATGTCAGGTCTCTCTCTCTCTCTCTCTCTCTCTCTCTCTCTCTCTCTCTCTGTGTGTGTGTGTGTGTGTGTGTGTGCTTATGAATGATTAAATCCCATGAATAGGTGCACATAGCCACCGTTTTAATAAAGAGAAAATATTTCAGGAGAAACTGTTCCATTTTGTACCTTCATTTTGGCTGCTAACGAAAAGCTCACATTTGCTTACAGGATAAAGTTAAAATTTCTAAGAATCATACGCAAGGCTCTTCAAGAAAAACTTAGTTTGAACAGGTGAGATTGAGCTATTTATTTGGTCCTGATAAAACTGTAGGCAGAACTTCTGTGATTTCAGAGATCCATGTATAAATGTGAGCACCTGCTCACCCTGCTCTCATGATGTAGAAAAGTTTTGATATATTTATGAACATCTTTAATCTCTCCAGCATTCTTTGTTTCTGTGAAACTGGTATTGCAAAGTATCATACAAAGTGCTGAAAAATGAGGATTTTTCATTATTTTAAGACTCATTACTTCAATAATAATACTTGTACTGGATAGGCAAAATGGTTTCACAACAGAGGTCACCTTACATAAAGAAGTATAATTTGAGTTTTCCCAAAGAATTGCTCCAAAGCATTGTATTGGGTATAATCCTATACTTTTTAAAATATTAATCAAAACTCACCCTGTGACACATCAGCAATATTTTCTTACTGTATCGTTGTATCAGGTAGTATTATAAATACATGTTTATACTGTTTCAACTTAATGAAAAATGAGATACGGATCACAAATTCCATCTTAGTTTTTAACTTCCAGTATGTCCTAGGTATTGTTTTAATCTTAGCCACTTAACTCACCATGTTGCCTATTTTCAGAGAACTTACATTCTAACAACTCTGTTACAACAGTCATGCAAGATCATCTCTCAATAGTGTTCAGGTCTATGTGTTACAAAGAAGAATTCTAATTAATTGCTGAATGGAAGGATGCATCTGAACTGAGTAATTAGATGAACAAACACAGTATATTTAACTAAGTATTCTTTTTTGTCCACCTAAATTCCACTTTTAAATGTTCATGAATTAGCTAGTTTCTTAAAACACTCTGTTTGATTTGTAATAGAATCTTGAAGTCATGGTTTAAATTTTTTGCTGGCATTATGGAGAATGTCACCTTTTAGTATTGTATCAACTGCAAATATTTACCAATATTCGTTCCTCATTTTAACTTAAACTGAATCTAATTCAAGTAGCATAAAAGGGAAACATTAAATTTCTTTAAAGTAGTATATTATCAATTATCAAACAGAAGAGAAGTTTAGAGGCTTTTCTTGATAAAAGGTCCTGGGAGACTTGTACAACCTATAGGCAGCAACAGTGCTAAGCCAGCAAGTTTACAACCCTTGTGGGGAACTGGAGTAGAGAAAACAAATTTCATATTAGTGGTTTTAAAATACACTAGTTTTATTTTCTGTAAACTCAGTTGCGCAACAGCAAAGTTTCAGGAAGGTTGGAAAATTTTATGGGTGTTGTTTACAAATTTTATACTTCACAAATTCTATAGGTTGATGTATAGAGGAATGAAAAATATTAACTGAGATAGGCCTTTTGTTTGAAATTCACACTGAGTACTCAATCATAAGCCAGTGCTTATGCAATAAGCATTATGTAATTCAGGCTCCTATGTGTGGTCTTTCAAACAAAGAGACTAAGCAAACAAGAGAAGTACATATTTACTCCCTCTGCTGTTCTACTTTTAACAACAGGCCATGATTTGAATTCTCTGTCCTCTGTATCATACCACAGATTACCACAGTAGTCATTCAATCTTATTTGGTGGGCTGCCTGAGTACATTTTGCAAATCAGTTGCTAGCTTTAGACTGGTATATCTGTCTCGATGCCACTGTAACCATGTGTACAGAAATAGCTTCATTTTATTCCTTGCTTCTCTCTATTTTTTCTATTTTCAATAAATTTAAAGGAAGCATCTTTTGCTTAACTTGTCTGCCAAGCTTTTTTGGTTGCATTTGCTTCTGATCTTCCCCATTGCCTAGGACTCACATTCCTACCATATCTTGTCAACACTCTTATTTTTCAAAAAAAAAAAAAAAAGCTGTGTAAACTGGGGAGATGGCTTAATATGAAAACCACTTGCTCCTGATAAGGATCAGGAGCTGGGATTGAATCCCCAGAAGCCTTGTAGACACAGGTGTCTATCATACAACTGTAATCTAAACACTCCTACAGGGAGATGAGATGTGGAGAGAGAAGAGTCCTCAGAAACTTGTAGGACATACATAGTGTCAAACAATAGTTCCTAACTCCATGGGGAAAGCTGAAGGCAGCTGAGGTTTTCCTCTGATCTCTATGCAAAGGCCATAGTACATACCCTCATTCATAGAAAACAATGTGCTCATATATACATATCCACACAACACTTCTTATACAGAGATATTTTAAATTATCTTTTATGAAATTTACCTTGTTATGTGCCATCTATGTATTAGCTCATATATGGTATTTAGATTCCTTGTTTTATGGATACATTTTCAATGATGTAAATTGATTATTACTGGTACATTTTTACACATCCTTCATACCATCAGTATTTGCAGTAATGCATAGATACCAGGTATTGCTAAATATCTTCAGAATAAAAGGCATGAGGATCATTAAGGCATCCAGGTGTTGGAAATATGTGTTAGTCTTAAAGAATTAGCTAGTAACAAAATGTGATAAGCCTCAGGTCCCTCATGTAGGTGGCTGAAGAGTAAATAGAATATCAAGATATGAATAAGTTGGCCATTAAATTTTTAATATTTTTTCATTCCTTCCCTTTCCCCTTGCCTTAATAGCATAAATCATATTAAGTAGTACTAAGTAGCATTATTAACTGAAACAAAACAAGATAATGGAGCATTTTATAAAAGAGCAATGTGCAGTGTGTGTGTGTGTGTGTGTGTGTGTGTGTGTGTGTGTGTGTGTGTGTGTGTGAATACACATGCAGAAAATCATCTGTGCATAAAATGGGAGAATCAGGTGGTTGTCTTCTTTCAGAAGTTGTTTTTGTTAAGATATGCATTGACATAGCTAACACGGGCTCCTTTTGTTGTTGTTGTTTTGTTTTTTAATTTTTATTTAAATTACAAACAAGCTTGTTTTACATGTCAATCTAAGTTCCCTCTCCTTCCCCTAATCCTCTGCTCTCCACCAGCCCCCTTTCCCTTCCCCTTTCTGCTTCCCAGAGAAAGTGAGGCCTTCCATGGAAGATCGTCCACAGGGTCATTTTCATCAATGCTGTTTCAATTATATGCATCCACCAATATGGACATTCACAATTGGAATCAAAACCAGCAAAATTTTATCAAAATCCCCATTCTGTTACTGGGTGTGGGCTGATACATTCTACTCACCATGTTCCAGGGGCCTGAAAGAAGAAAACACAAATTTTGAAGTATTAGAGTGTTGCTCTTTTTCAAGTATGCTTAGGGGAGCAAAGAAATCCAATCTGGATTTCACAGATCATTACATCTATGAGATGCAATTGGGTTTTAGGAGACAGAAAGAGAAAAGGGACCACAATATATGTGGCAAATTCCAGTTTAAATAAAATTGCATTTAACCAATTTCCCTACTAGAGGATTTCTCAAAGTCTATAAAGTGATAATGTGTTTTGTGATTTCCTGAGATACTTGTAATAAATATAACTACTTCTATCTTTAGAAACATATTAACACACGATGGCTATGATCCATGGAATACACTTGAGATTATAGTTCAGATACACAGATTTAGAAGATGAATTTTTTTCAACTAACAGATTTCTTGTGACCTTCAGTAAAACACATAACCCCTTCAAGTCTCTATATAGATATGTAATCTTAAATTTATTTATACATTGCATTTGTGCCTTCAGTGTCAAGTAGTACCTATTTGTATGTTTCATTGGCCCAATACAAACTACCAATCTTAAAATAGGTTAAGCACATAATGTAATGACTTTAGTAATATGGTTCTGAGAAAAACAGTGCTTTTGATGTTCATAGTCTCAAAAGTTCTGTGATGAAAGTGAATAAACAGTTTTAGGACTCTGAATTCTTAAATCATAATTAACAAGGTTAGCAGTCCACTTAATAGTCTCACTGGCTTTCATAATGTTAAGTAGCTGAACCACAATAATATGAAGGGAAGAGCCCTGAGAAGTAGGTTATTACTAGATCACATTGCCTTGTAAATGTCAGCTACTGAACAAACCCATCATAAGGCACATTTTCCACATGATAATGAACAACCAGTCTTCTGGGGCACAGGAAAAGTATGAGAAGGGTGGGAAACAAGTCAGTTATACACAGTTATTTCATAGATAAAACAAAGGAAAGAGTGTCTACACATGTCTTTAGAGAAATTGAGGAATCAAGCACTGGAGATGACATCAAACCTGTCCTTCTGAGTCTTCCAAAGTGGGGCTCATACTATTGCACTTTGTGGAGGATTTTCTCTGATTTGGAGAAATCCCACATTTAAAATCAGCCCCACTTTGAAGTCTTCTAGCAAGTAGTGAATCTGGGCTTTGATATATCCAGTTATTAAAAGTCCGTCCGTCTGAGCAATCTGTTTGCCTGCCTTTCTTGCTGTGCTGGTAATTTTACAAAAACTGCTGAATCTGCTCTCGCCCTCACAGCAGATTATAGACAGAGTAAAGGATGTCTGTTGGTTGTCTATCACTCTTTAGGAAAATCAGCAGGAACCCTACCCTTACAACTACTTCCTACCTCCTCATAGGACACATTCAGGAAAGGAATATGAAGAGCATTAGCATTAATCAGGTAATTGTACGAGTTTGTATTTTCTATTGATGATGGAAGAAAATAGCTGAATACTTCCAACTCCTTGCTATCTCACCCTGATAACAATCCCTGGCTGCAATCTTCTGGTTGCCATTCCTGAGGGAGCAAACTTCAGTCAGACACAGACACAGCTCTCTGGCCTGTGAGATGAAGGAAGAGACTGGCTAGTGGGGGAAGAAGTAGAGATTGATTAAAAAGGGAGAGTCATGGAAAGAGCGAAATGTATGTATTAAAAGCTAAGGATGGAGGAGCAGAGCTAAAATGGGGAGGAAGAGACAAATTTAAAACAAATTAAATTAAAGCACAATTCCCTAAAATGAAACCGAGTTTCTGGCTATTTGTGGATAGAAGAAAGAACAGAAAAACCAAATTTTTATTTATATGTATTTCTATTTATTTTTGTATTTCTGTTTCTAGGTAAATTATTATTGAACTGCTGAGTACAGTTAATTGTGAATAACACCCAACAAGTGTCTCCCTTTAGCAGCACTGACTAGAACGTTCACCATATGGCAGATCATAAATTTCTCTTTCTCACCACAGAGACTCCCTCCTCAGCTAGCATAAATTCATCCAGTTCTTAATTATGCTTGCTCAAATTTTAAATAAGGAATTTACAAAAGCAAGAACATAGGAAACTACTTTAGTCTTGAGAAGACATATTAAAACTGCGAGCAACCTTGACCAATTTGAAAGACAAATTTGTCATTAAATAAAAAAAAAGTTAATAACATGGAAACTCTGAGAGTACTCTATGCTAGTTAATCTACAAATCTTTCCAAACTCCAAGCCAGGTAAATACAATTACTACACAGAATATCAGTAGATGAAAAGAAAATTATGAGTTTAAAGCAAGTAACACAGTCCTTCCCAACCAAGAGACTATTTAAGGATGTGTTTAAAAAAAGTAAATAGGGAGTCCAAATATTCTTCAAGTTTTATGCGTGTTTAATATGTTAAAATCTCTGCCAAATTGTGGTGTCCATTGACTTTGACTTATATTTTTAATTAAGCATGATACCACATTTGTTTACAAAGATGCAGACTCTAAATAAATATCAAGTGAACTGTTTTCATCTAGGACCCAGTTCATCCAGGAGTTCAATACTGCTGTTCATTATTCTGGCTCACTGACTCTCTGACCTCCACCATATGGACATGGCCCCATCTGCTAACTGAAATGACTTTTCTGTCATAATAGTGACTTCAATTTGTGGTCTCTGTCAGGCAAATCCTGTTGAATAACCCTTATCTCAACTCTGTCACCATCTACAAGTGTAAATGGCAATCAGTTTGAACAATTGCATATAGATGAGAAAGATGGGAGCCTAACACCAACCTTAACTCATCACAGTTAAGTTGGAGCCTATACAGCTATGACTGTATCTTGAATTAAAGGAGTCAAATAGAACAATATTATGAAAGACAGGATCAGAGAACAATGAGTTCTGTTGCATCTTTCTCCAAAATGCCAAAGGACACAGCAGAAACTTGGGTAGGTAGTTATTATAAAAATTATACAAGATTATGAAGGCAATGTTTTTTTTTCTGGTTTGGTTTTTTTTAAAAGCTTTTTTATTTGACTTAGAAACAGGATTGTTTTACATGACAATCCCAGTTCCCTTCTCCCACCTGTCCTCTCCTACCACCACCAACCAAAATCTTATCTGTGACACATCTTCTCTGCTGCCCCTGGATGGTGAGGCTCTCCATAGGGTGTCATCAGAGTCCTTAATATCCTTCGGGATAGGGTCCAGGCCACCCCTATGTGTCCTGGCACAGGGAGCATTCCTACATATGGAATGAGTTCCCAAAGTCCACACCTATGCTAGGGATAAACACTGGGATAAAGGTAATGTTGTATTGCATGTTTATGCCCTTTTTCATTACTCTATTTTAACAGCCTTGATCTAAACTCCTCTACAAATTCAAATTTTTAGATTCATAACATTATAACCACTTCTGCATATAGCATAGTGAATGTCTATCATATTGCCTATGGGATACTTAATAACTCATGTATCATCTTTCACCAAATGCAAAAAATTCAACATAGATGGTTATAAGGCAGTTTTACTCCTTTTCTGTACACTAAAATATCAATAATTTAGTATCTTTTCAATAAGCCCTTAAAATATTGTGCATAAAATCCCTTGTAGTAATGAGTATAGGTTTAGGTAATTTTAGAGTATAGATTCACTTATTAATCCATAATCTTGAAATCACTTTTATTCAAGATCATTACTTCTTTGATGAGGTTTGGCATTATCATTTTCCTTTGTCTGTGGTCAGAAAAGACACATTTTTCTAAATGATGGGGCCTTTGCATTAAATGAACCTTTCTCAGCAATGACAGACTGATAACCAGAATGCAATTCAAAGATGTGTTCTTATCTTGTGAGCTGAATCATGAATTTCTCCAGAAAATTGCATGTCCATATCCTAACATCTATTACTTCAGAATGGGACTTTATTTAGAGTCAGATACAGCCTTTAAAGGATAATAAAGTTTACAATCATCAAAATGGTCATCCATCCCACATGCCAGGGATCTTTAGAAGAATAACTGGTTATAGATAAGTTTCCAATAAAAAGGTATTCCTTAGGAGAAGGCCATTGTGGTAATTTTACTGAGATGTCCTACATGAATTGAGTACATTTGGATATTTGACATCTCGCTGGTGAATGTTTTGGAAGCTTAGCAGTTTTGGCCTCAAAGTAGAATGTATGCCACTGAGATGGTCTTTGCTGTTTCAAAACACAGCGTTTTATACTTTTCTTTCTGCTTTCAATTTGGGGTTGAGGTGTGAATTCTAAGCTGTTTCTGAACAATGCATCTTCTTGACCATGGTGGAGGCTGACACTTTGAAACCATAAATTTCAAAAAAACCCTTTCTTCAATAAGTTGCCTTGTCATGAAGTTTTATAATACAAACAGAAAAGTAAACAAGATAAGCAAAGATCACCTATCCCCTAAGTAGAGTTGTTGTCACTTATACCATCTTATACCTGAAGACTCAAAACAGTGAGAAAACCCACTTTCATTGCTTTACACACCCAATAGGTGCTATATTATTATAGAAACCTATCATATAAAGGTATAACAAGCTTCCTGGGATGTCTAAATGGAAAGAATGAGTAAAGACAGACGGCAAATACAGTATTAACATTAAGTTACTGGATTACAAAGTAAAGTCATACAAAAAAAAAAACCTCTTGTAGAAAAAACATAGTATATAGAGTAAAGTCTGTTATTTTTCTAGATAGTAAAATTATGTTCTAAATATTTATGCTTCGAGCCATATACATGAGTGCATTCAAACTTGGTCAGAGAACACTTCTCCCCTTCAGTGGGTAGCAGGTAATGGTAAGATGCGTAACTATGCAAAGTGATGAAAATAATAGCTTGATTACTTAGTCCTAAATTTATGTTACTGTACTCAATAAACCTCAGAAATGTCACAGAAGAGGAGGAAAAAAGAAAGAGAATGCAAGAATGAAGGATGAGAACAAAAGCTCTACAGTGTGAACTTTCTGGACTTCATAACTATTATATTCAAGAGCTCACATGAGCTGTAATTTCCAGTGTGAGATCTGAACAAGACTGATCTAGCCAAAATTCTGGTTGGGAGAGTTCTCTAGGCATCTTCCTAACCAAAATGCTGATGAAAGTTGATAGCTGATGAGAAGAAGGATAATTTTTATTCTTTTTTTTTAAGTGTATAGACATTGATTTCATTGCCATGTTACAGTTGTTAACCTCTACATCAAACTAAGTGCAGTACTAATTGAACTTAGAGGTTATTTGAAATAATACATTAAATTAAGAAAAAGTTGTATCAGGAAGATTTAGAATGAATTGGAAGGGGCAAAGAATAAAAGGGTTTTTTCATCTCTTAATATATAGTTAATTTCATGTATTAATACATAATTAATTATCTATTACAAAATTATAATTAATTATATGTTATATAATTATATTAATATATAGTTAATATATAGAGAATTTCAGAAATGAAGAAGATTCATATAAAGTTATGAAAATACTTTTCAGGGGTGGTGTAGAATGCTTAAGGTCACATAATGCATTGAAAATACTGAATGTGAAATCAAATAACCTGACCTCACAGATAATTTCATGATTTTAGAGACTAGAATTGAAATTTCTACCATTCTTATTCTGGGAAAAAAAATCACGAATAAAGGAAGCACCTTGAATACTTAGCATGAGCTCCATAGGTATTCTGAAATTTTCTAACCTGGTCCTGGTGGCTGTCATTCGTGATCAGTTCTGTTCACACTAGCCACCACAGTGAATCACACTCATCTGTTTACTTATGGAGTACTTCAGTATAATTTAGTGTCCTAATGATTCTAATCAAAGACCATCAAATGCCATCTTATAGCATCTGATGTCCTTCAAAGAGCAAAAAAAATATAATGAAATAAATTCTATCTTCTTTTGTGATATTAGATAAAAAGAAAAACATTTGGGCAATGATTCAACATTCCTGGATTCCACTTCTACAGTTTATTACCTGGGTGACTTTAGTTGCCAGCTCTCCTCTCTGACCTGACATGACAGTCACTGCCACCATTTGGCCATTTTTTGTTTTTTTACTGTAAGCCTCTTTCTGTAGATTGCAGGCCTCTATAATAATAAAAGACAAATTTGCATGAATAATTGTGTCTGTTTTTTTTTAAGTTTCATTCAAGTAAACTGTGATTGAGTAAATACTTGGTTTAAAATGCACTAATTTTAACATGTACACATAAAACGGAAGATAGATTGGAGTCTAATGTTGAAAGGAAAACTAAATGCATATGTAAACAGGTTTTGGAAACATGTTCACAATTTCAAGTTATATAAGAACAACTGACTAATGGTATAGCTGTGTTTGTTATTATTAGCTTGAAATGAGAAGAATGATAGCATGAAGGAAATGCAGTTTCAATGGATCAAAAACAACTTAATTCAGGGGAGTGCTTCATAAGTTAAATATATGACCAAGTTTTCTCCCTTGAAAGCATACTTACTAAGAGAAGTTGGTCTGCCTTTTAAGACATTTATCAGAACCATGAGTTTGAATGAACCCTTAGTTTTTTTTTTTTTTCTTTTTTCTTGTTTTTTTTTTTTTTTTTTTTCTTTTTTTTTTGGTTTTTCGAGACAGGGTTTCTCTGTGTAGCTTTGGAGCCTATCCTGGCACTCACTCTGGAGAACAGGCTGGCCTCAGAACTCACAGAGATCCACCTGCCTCTGCCTCCAGAGTGCTGGGATTAAAGGTGTGTGCTACCAACACCCAGCCGCACCCTTAGCTTTTATTCATGTTGGTCTAATAGTGATCATGCCATGAGATAGTGGCTCGGATAGTAGAAGGGACTTGATAAACATCAAATAAGTAACTAAACTAAGTCTTTCACTTCCTTTCTCATCAGTCCAATTCTTAATATTTCCCCCTAGTAAGGAAACTGCGACTTAATCAAATCTATTAGTAAATCTCCACACATTTGTTAAAATAATAGACCTGCTCTCATTGAGGCAGGTGGTGGGTATTTGGTACTAAAGCAAACTCCTTGAATCATAAGATCTGAAAATACTAATTTTGAAATCTCCGGAGCTAATCCATGATGGTTTTCATAATCTTTCCCATAGTAATTAAGAATGTTAACCAGTTAGGAAATATCTTTCATGATATTAGAAGAATGTATTTTTGCAGATTAGAAATTGATTGATAGTCTCAATCTAAAACTCACCTGTAAAGGCACAGAGCACAAAATCTAACCCTGCAGCCACAAATTTCCCAGCAATATGTCCTTGGTTCCTTTGTAAGCTGTCAAAGAAAACAATTGGCTAGATAGATGATGGATGGCATATTTTAGATTTTTACTTACCCTTAGTGGTCTTTGCAATGATATATAAAATGTCTTTTTCAGTTACGGTCTGAGCCATTGCTTGCTTTCTTGCTTATACAGGGATGGACAGCCTCACTTGAGCATTATTATAGTTCAGAGATGTCCCTTACCTGGCCTTCCAACTCTAATCACCAGAATGGTGATGAAAAAAGCTCTGCCAGGCACATACTCATTGCATATTAATGGTACCCAAAAAGGTAGCCAACTGTGCCAGCCTCCACAGTAGAACAACTGAATCTATACCTGCTTTGTTCAGACTCAGTTCAATGTTGTCAAACAGGGCAAGAAAAAAGGAAAAGTCTTTTTCTGTTATGTTATGAGTATAAATTTTTTAAATGATTTTTCTCACCATCTTACCTGGCCCTTAAATTCCTTTAATTAGATACAGATTCTGAATTTCTTAGCCCAGGTTTCAAAGCTTTTGCACATATGCTACTTGTCCACACCTTTAGGTTCTTTTTTAGTAAAGGCTCTAGCTGAATGGTTTACCCTGCTGCATATCCTTGCCTTCTCTCCCTTTAAGGCACTTGACTGCCTTCACCTCTAATCACATGCATGTGCTTTTTGCTCTACTAGAGCACCAATTCTACTGTCTCTGTTTTCATCTTTGTTCCCATTTTATATTACTGGGACCTGCATCAGAATCTCTTCTTTGTCTCCAATATAACATGTCAGGAGCCCTTATGTTATCCTTCCCACAAGATTTCTTAATACACTAATGGGAATGGATCGTCTGTCTTTACTTTTAAACTTTCAGTTTCAAGGGGGCAGAAAATATGCTAATCTTGCTGATGTGGTATCTCCAGAGTGCCCCTTCTAACATCCCAGAAGAGTCAATAAATACACACATTTTCCAGAATGAATTAATTGCTATTGAAAATAAAGGCTAAAGTTAAGGCAGGGACATGCAAGGTTATAAGCAAGAAGAAACTTTTAGATGGTGGCTATAGATCACTAATGTAAAAGTCAGGTGGTGACAGACTGGTGATGTCAGCTTGAAAGGAACAGAAGTCATGAACAATTCAGAGAAGATATAACAAAGGTAAAGAGTTGACATCATAGCAGTGAAGTCACGTACCCTGACTAAATTGTTTCAGTAAGTATGCAGACAGGTCAACCATACTGTACTTCTGATATCTTTATTAATCAATATAAGACAACTGCTTACTAGGGTGTCTTAAAGACATCTCCAGATACTTGATAAAACATCGAAAGCTCTGTAGTTAAGTAATGTGTAATAAATATAACCAATAGATTCATTGATATAATTCAGCTAGTCTTACCAACTGACATAATCCTGTCTGTTTTTGGTCTACTTTGGTCATAGTGTTTTGAGTTTGATTAAACACTAAGTAATAATAATAGTAATGGGTCTATATTATAATAAATATTAGGGCTCCCTTTTTAATGATAGTCCATTCAATGTATGTAAATGTCTTGATTACTATATTAGTCATGACTTTCTAGAGCAGTGTTTCTTAACCTATAGGTCACAGCCCTTAGGGATTTGAAAGACCCTTTAACAGGAGATGCTTAACACCACCAGAAAGCACAGAGATTTACATTATAATTCATAACAGTAATGAATTACCAGCAAAAGTAATTTTACGGTTGGAGTCACAGAATTAGGAAATTTCAGAACAGTTGTTCTAGAGTTACAGAGCTTATAGAATGATTCACTAAACATATGTGTAGAAAGGGTACTTATTGTAATGACTTACAAGCTGTGGTCAGCTAATCCAACAATGGCTATCTGTGAACAGAAAATCCAAGAAAGCAGTGTTTACTCAGTCCACAAAGCTAGATGTCTTAGCTACTCTACACTATACACTGGAGTCCCAAAGAAGAAGGCTGTAAAGCCAGTGAAAGAATGAACTTTCTAACAAGTCAAGGGAAAGTAGGCAAGGAGCAAAAACTTCCTGCTTCTATGTCCTTAGAAATGATTCTAGCAGAAGGCAAGGCTGAGATTAGTTCTTGATTAAAGAACTAGATTAAAGGTGTGTGTTGCCACCTCGAGATCCAGATCAAAGGTGTGTATTTTCTTAGCTCAAAAGATCTTGATTAAAGATGTGTCTCTCTACCTACATTATCTGGATCAAAAGTGGATCTTGCTGCTTCAATTTAAGCAAAAATTCCCTACAGGTGTGCCCTGAATTTTTTGTTTTAGTTCCAGATGTAGTCAAAACTAAGAATAGTCATCACAAATCCCCTCCTTATGAACTTGAGACACAATCACATCTTTCTATCTATTATGATAAATTTCCAAATGAAAACAATAACCAGGTCATAATAACACCTAAATATGAGGCACTTATCACAAATACAATTGCAAATGCATTATACACTTAATTAGGTTACAATTACACATAACATGATATAACTATCCCTCATACAAGTGCAAATCTATTATGCATTTTTAATAAGTACCAGTGACCTTTGAGGGACATTCTTTTAGTATCTCAAAAACAAATATGATCAACATTAATATTTTAATTGAAATTACATCACATGATAAAGAGATTGAGGAAAAAATTTGAATATTTGTACCAGTGCATTCTTAACAAAATACCACAAAACACTTGTGTCAGTTATAATCTTTTCTGCAACTGGTCACTTAGCCCTAGCTGATATTTACACAACTTTCCTCTAGTACTCAGTCTGTGTTTCCTCCACCCTTGGCAAATACCTCCACCTATGGACTCTCCAGGTCTTTTACAGTGTCAAGCTTCAACTGCTCTCTATGACCTCTTCATGCCTTCAGAATTAGTACCACTGGGTGACTTTCACCCTACCAAGTTTGGCTGCCAGTTCCTAGGATGAAGAGCTCCCCAAAAGTGATATATGGCATAAAGAGTTCATTTGGGATTAGAGTTTCAGAGGGGGAGCCCACAGTGCAGGGAAGACATGGTAGCAGGTGGCTGAAACAAGAATCTGAGGGGTCATATATTTAACTACAGCACAGGAAACAGAGAAAACAAATTGGAATTTGGTATAGTCTCTGAACCCACAAAGTAAACCTCCAATGATATACATATTCCAACAAGGCTCCACCTCCTAAAAATATTATAACTTCACCCCAAGCAACATTAACTGGAATTCAAATATCCAAATGCTTGAGACTATGGTAGACATTTCACATTCATAACACCACACTAAGTATATACAAGTCATTAAATTATATTTTTAAGTATACCCTATACAGAGATAAAATATCTCTGTCAGGTATACTATTCCTTCTAGACATATGTCTAGTTTTTTTTTTTTTTCTTCATGGAATTATATCTTTTCTATATCCCTTTGAAAATCACTTATATAAAACTTGAATTCTATAAAACAACTGGAATAATGGTTGTCTTCCTTGTATTCTGGCTACACTGACAATTTAGTTTCATAATAATAACATTTCTTCAAATAGTTCCTTTCAAACTTGTTTACATTTGATAATTCCATGATTCTGAGCTCTAAGTTTGTACTTCTAAAAGTCAGTTATAAAATGCCTGATTTCTTCAGTATTGTGTCTGAAAAAGCTTTAGTAACCATTAATCCAAGACTCTTTCCTTTTCATTTTAAAAACTCACGTTTCTCCAAGGAAAATTCAATACATTTAATCCTCATTGATTGGCATTTAGTGCTACCAGATAATGTTTTGTGAGAACTCTGGGTGTCTAACCAGCAGCTTGATCAATTTGTTATGCTTCTTGTCATGCTAATCTTATTTTGCACCTGGAAGCCATGTTTCCCTTAAAAGTCATCTAACTTCATTTAAAATCAGTGTTATCCTTAATTTGACAGTGAAGAAACTGAGTCATGAGCTGCATTGACTTTCTTTTATGAATGTCTGATATTCACACTCTGTGGTAAACAAATTCCTGTATGACAAAATATCATATTTTGAATGTCTTAAGAAAATGTTTCATTTTGTCTTTATAATGTGTGTGTATTCGTGCATTTGAAACACTCAATTTAGTCCCCAGATTTTTAATTGTTTATTTGAAATAAGGGAAACAATAGTTACTATAAAAACTTTTCATAAAAATATATTTTAAAACAGGCATTGATGGCGCACGCCTTTAATCCCAGCACTCAGGAGGCAGAAGCAGGTGGATCTCTGTGAGTTCGAGGCCAGCCTGGTCTCCAGAGTGAGTGCCAGGATAGGTTCCAAAGCAACACAGAGAAACCCTGTCTATATATATATATATATATAAATCATCATATATATATGATGATTTATGAGAAAAATAGTACATAGATCTAATACATTATAAATATTCAGTAAATAGAGCCTGAAGATAAAGATAAACAGTGGAATATAGTAAAGATAGTTTTTGAGAATTTATTAACATAGAGTTTTTGAAGAGTTAAATAAATTCCATCATATGAAGTTTAATTTGAATGTAATAGTTTCATTAATAATTTGAAATTTCACATATATGATCATAATTTATTTTGATTTTATTATCCAGGCTCCATTCTCAAACTTCTTCCCAATCCAAGTCTCATCTTTCTAATCTCTTTCCTAATTTCATGTCTTTTTTTTGCAATTATGCATTGGGACTAATTTGTGCTGCCCATATGCATAGCTGCAGGACTCTACACTGTAGCATTGTCTAACAACCAGCGGCCTCAAATATTTTAATATTTATTTTTGCATATTTATCATATCAATCGGTTACTCCCCACAGCATCATGTTTCATATCTTCCCTCTTTATGCATTCATATTTTTAAAAACTGATTTGTTTTAAATTAATAAATCAATTTTTTCTGCACATAAATATATAGGTGTAAGCTCACATAATTGGGCATGAGGTACCTACCAGTGTGTACAGTCCTAAATTAAAATGACTCTCCTCCCCCAAGGTTTAACAGATGGAAAAATTATAAAGATGAAATACAATCTCTGTAAAAATAAGATAATGAACTTAGGGTGGAGGGCTGAGGGAAACACTGCTGCTACTGCTAAGAAGTCTGTAGAATCACATTACCGTGAGTTCTATGCTTGCTGGTCCTTGATGTATACATGAAGTTGTTAGATAACAAGTCAATGAGGCCATCACTATGCAATGTTAAGTATTTTCCTTTTGAAGTCCCACATGAGGGTTTTGTATGCATTCTTAGTCTGGATTCTTGATAAGTTTTCAGACCTGGTTTTACTGACATAATTTTTTAGTGTTCTTGTGTTCTTTCAGTCCCATTTATTTTGATGAATTTATAATAAAATGTACACATTTTTCCTTCTATGAGTAAGTTCCAATTTTATATAGAGAGATGGTGTCATGTGTTGTCTAATGGACAGAGTAATCATATCTTTGCATTTGTATTTAAAATAGTTAAAGATTACTTATATAATGGAGTTTTTGAGAGCATGGCACAGGTCATTAAAATAAAAACACTGTTTTATACAATGTGAAGTAACTCAGAGTAGGGCACCCACAACTTGATTTTAATGACCAGCAAATGTAAAGTTAGTTTATTATAATAATACATCGATGGTTTATATAAATATTGAGGACCCCATTAAGACTAACAGGAGCAATGGTTTCATATTTTCTATATATTAGCATAAGAAAGATTTAAAATACTGGTACCTGAGTCCCATAGTCCAATATTGGTATTCAGTAGGTCGGGGGGGAGGAGTGGTTTAGGATTTAAAAACATTAGAAAATCCATAGAAGACTATATTAGAAAAATTTAGAAATCATTAGAATAGAAGAAGCACCTTCAAGGCTTCAAGAGTATTTCTCTTTCATCGCAGATTTTCATCTTATTTTTCTCTACAAAATATTTTTACATGCAATTAACTAAAATTTTGAAAGTATTGCCATACTCTGCCTTGCAAATGTGGGAATCTATCACAAGTGATGTCCAGTCCAGTCCTAATTCCATATGCCAGTGACAAATTGTGGGATTATTTCATCATAGTTCTGCTGACCTACAGAAAAATATATGTTGGAATTATGAGTGGTAAGCTGCAAAGTTTTAAATATTAGTTGTTCATTGTCATGGAGTGGTGGCAAACAGTTCATTTTCCAGAAGTATTATGGTGGCTATGAATTAGGAAGTGAATTGTAACATGTGAATCATAACATATAAATTATATATATATATATATATCCATAATTTATATATATATATATCCATAATTTATATACAGTGTTTTATGACCTGTGCTATGCTTTCAAATACCGCATTATATTAGTAACCTTTAATATATATTATATATATATATATATATATATATATATATATCTTCATGTGTGTGCCTGTATGAGTTTATGTGTACCATGTGTGAGCAGATACTTGAAGAGACAAGAAGAAAGCATGGGATTCCCTGGAAATGAGTTGCAGAAGGTTGTGAGTTGCCTAGATGAGGGTGCTGGGAACGGAATCCAGGTCCCCTGCAATAGGATTAAGTAGTCTTAATCCTCTACCCCATCTCTGCTCCATATGTAAGCACATTTTAAAGAATGGAGAATTGAAGATTCTATGTGAGTAATTTTCGAGTCACAGTCACAAAGATATTTCAAGTTAAAAGCTCATATTTTCTCAAATATACATTAATGAATTAATATCATAAAAGAAGATATAACATGTTGCAAATTTTACACCCCCGTTTACCACATGATTTATGATTTACTGTTAATGTACAATATTAAAACATGAGAAACTAACTGTGGAATAAAGTATTTCTAGTAGATAAATTACTTCAACTCTGGTTTTTACACTGAACTTTAAAAACAGAACACTGTGTAAAAATTAACACCAGTTCTACCATCCCCCAGCTACATGTGTCAACAACACCGAGGCAGCCACATGTGGCTAATGTGCATGCTTAGGGGAGCGGACACTCAGGTCCTGAGACTTTGTCTCCATCTACTTAGTAAGAGACTCACTATTTTTATCTGTCTCTTGCAATGTCTAGTAATTAAATGTTCTTTCATTTACTTCATAGCTGTCTTCTTATAAATATTTTTATAACATTCATTAATAATCAAAATTTACCAAGCAGTTTCCAAAATGCTCCTTCATTAGAAATAAACAAGAAATAACAAGTAACTGTTAGCACTGTGGGATGTAGAGTTTCTCTTCACTGGTTCTGTTTATCTCATGGAATAGCTAACATTTATTTGCAAAGCACATCTGCCTTGTATCAGGCCCATATTCCTGCTTGTTTCAAACTCGGCTACAGATGAAGTCCTCCCTAGGTACTTTTGACTACTCTTGTGTCTGCACATGGGATATGCTAGTCTTTCCCCTAAGGAAGTGTTAGTATCTCTCCTAAATAATGGACCTACCCCTCATTGGTACTTAGCCGAAAAGTTCCAGATCTTTCAATTCTGGCAATATGTGTTGTGTAAATAATGACTCTATTAATAACCTGTGTTATACGGTGCCATGCAGCTAAGAGAGAAAAACAAACCAACAAACAATGAGCCTTTCTACTAGAGATGACAGAAAGAATTTTTTGATGTTGATATTGAAAGGAGCATGATGTCACATGCTTTGCTTATACAGTATTCTAAAGCTGCACTTACTCTCAAAATCTTACATAAATTCACTGATACCCACAACTAGCACATACAAATAATCCTATCATTTCTCCAAAACAATTAATCTCATTATGCTTACTGAACTGCTCTGATAACAGTCTTCTAGATCACTCTGCCTACACAAAATCTATCAGATGTACTCTGAGTTTTCTTGCCTTAGTGATTATTAATGATTAGAAGTTAGGCATTTTAATGAAAATTCATTAACACTTTCTTTACAGAAGTGGAGTTTAAGTTGACTCCTGGACTTACAACTCTAAACTCTCTTTTTTTAGGACACCATAGAAAAGTCTGAACTGGATATTAATCCATTTTCACTGCAATTAGAAAAAATTCTGTGTATATCTTTGGCATCATCTTTCTTAGATTAAAACAGTGAATCCTGACAATACATTTTCTTTTTTCTGCTGGCAGAAGCACGGTTGAACCTAAGAAACGATTGAAGAGGGGGGGGAAAGGACAGAAAAAACGAGCAAGCCAGAGGAACCCATATTCCTATATGACTTCACGGCAAGGAGATAAAACTCCAAACAAGAATTAGTTGCTAAGTAAAGTTTTGTGTAAGGTAATAAACCTTCACTTTCATTGGGACATTTTTTTTTTTTTTGGAGCATCTTTCTTAACAGTCAAACATTGATTTTATGCATTTGCTTTATATATAACAAAATATGTATTCCCCATCCAACTAGATTGATTTTTAACAGATAATGAGAGGAAAACACTTCTCTCTGTATTTTTAAAATTAAAATTTTCTAATTTACATATTATCTCATCCCTCCCTTTCCTTTTGTCACCCCAGCTCTTCCAATGTCCAATACCCATGATACTACAAATATGTGGCTGCCCACCAAAGAGCAGAAAAGCAAAACTTGTCTATCTTGTTATAAGTATTAAGAAACTGAAGCACATCACTTGCTTTAACACAGTTATGTGATACAAATGAAATTTACAGGGCCTATGGCACCCAGCACAGGCTTTACTCATAGACTAAACAACTGCTACTTCATGTAAGTTCTGGAATATATTGAAGTTATCAGAGAAAAATTTGTATTCCTAATGTCAAAGGGAGCCTGATATTATATTAATCGTAGGATAATCATATAAATAATTGTGGTACTAGGTTGCATTTGAGATAAGATAAGCAATGTAGATATAAAACGCTATAAAATTCCAAAGGGAAGAAATACTTTCTAATTGGGGCAAGGGGATTGATTCACACATTTAATTCTAGTATTGTGGTGACAAAGGCAGCTGGATCTTTGTGAGTTAGAGGCCAGCCAGTTAGAGGTACATAGTGAGCTCCAGGTCTATAGGGGCTACATAAGTAGACTTCCATTTTTTCCAGATTATTATAATTTAAATTAGAAACAAGCTTGTTTTAAATGACAATCCCAGTTCTCTCTCCCTCCCCTCCTTTTCTGCTCCATACTAACCCCCTATCCCATCCCCTTTATGTTCCCCAGGGAGGATGAGGCCTTCCATGTGGATCCTCAAAATCTGCCATATCATTTGGAGTGGGGCCTAGGCCCTCCCTGTTGTGTCTAGGCTGAAAGAGTATCCCTCTTTGTGGAATGGGCACCCAAAGTCCATTCATGTACTAGGGATAAATACTTATCTACTACCAGAGGCCACACATAGATTGCCCAGGCCTCCTAACTGACACCCATGTTCAGGGTTATGGATCAGTCCTATGCTGGATTACCAGCTATCAGTCTGGGGATCATGAGCTCCCTCTTATTCAGCTCAGCTGTTTCTGTGGATTTCTCCAGCCTGGTCTTGACCCCTTTGCTCATCATTCCTCCCTCTCTTCAACTGGATTCCAGGAGTTCAGTTCACTGTTTAGCTGTGAGAGTCTTCTGTTTCTATCAGCTGCTGGATTAAGGCTATAGGATGGCATATAAGGTAGTCATCAATCTAATTATTGGGAAAGGGAATTTAAGGTAGCCTCTCCATTATTGCTTAGATTGTTACTTGGGGTTAAACTTATAGATCTCTGGACATTTCTCTAGTCCCAGATTTATCTTTAAACCTATAATGGCTCCCTCTATGATGGTATCGGTTTCCTTGGTCTCCTCTATTCTTCTCCCAACTCAAACTTCCTGCTCACTCATGTTTTCCTCTCAACTCCTCTTTTCCTTTCCTCTTTCTCCTAGCTCCCTCTTCCCTCCCCCAATTCTCCCAATTTGCTCAGGTAATCTAGTCCCTTCCCCCACCAGTCTGTTTCTCCTAGTGTATCTTCAACTCCTGAGGTTCTCTCTTCCATCTCTTGAATTTTGTTGGTCCTGCTTTCATCTGTAGTTCCTAAACGTTTATCCAGGTTTTCTATTTCCAGCGTTCCTTCAGTTTGTGCTTTCTTTATTGTCTCTATTTCAGTTTTTAGGTCTTGAAATGTTTCCTTGTAAGATTTGTTGATCTCTTGTATTTTTTTTTAATTCTTCCATTTCTTTAAGGGATTTTCTCATATCCTCTTTAAGACCCTCTATCATTTTCATGAAGATGTTTTTAAGGTCATTCTCATCTGCTTCATCTGCATTGTGATGTTCTGGTATTGCTGGTGTATGATCCCTAGTCTCTGGTGGCATCAATTGGGTTTTCTCTTGTTGAATATGCTTTTATATTGTCTTCTTCCCATCCTTTCTCCCAGTGGGTGTAGCAGGAGTCTCTTCCTCTCCTGGTGGGAATGGGTCCAAAGTTTTCTTCTGGTAGATGCGAACAGTTCCAATACTCTGATGTCTGTCCTCTTCTCCTGGATGGAAGCAGGACTGTTACCAGGGCCTTGGCAGCCTCTGAGTGTGCTGGATCCCATGAGCAGGCCTCTGCCTTCAGTTTCCCCAACTAGGGCATGGGAAACTGTGCCAGAAGCCTTTATTTTGTTTTCTTTTCTATTTTTTTGTTTTGTAAAATGGGAACAAGATGGCAGAGATGCCTCAAAAGCTGCTTATGTGTTACTCTTACTGAGACCCTGACTTTGGTTCACATTCACTCACATCAGCAACTCACAACAGTCAATAACATACATGTACAGCCCTATATACAGGAATAGTTACACAAAAACAAACACTTAAAGTGAAGTATTTTACAACATGGAAGCAAAAAACCTACCTAGAACAATACCCAGAATATTTCCTTTGATAATGTTTATAATCTATAGAAAATATATTATATTTTAATATTTTTAATTAAGAGTAGGCTTATGTGTCTCAATGGGTGTATAGAGAGTTGAATTCATAGGAGCTGCGGTTATAGACAGTTGAGAGCATCTCTGCATGGGTGCTAAAATTTCAGTCTTCTTCTGAAAGAACAGCTAGTGCCCCTGATTATAGACTAGTTCTTTAGCTTTATTAAAAGTTGGTTTTATGCTCAAGCTTTGTCTAAACTCTGGAATAAAATAATATTTCTTCATTGCTGATTTAGGATTGCCCAAATTGCAAATAAACAGAACTCATTTGATATGACAGGAAGATTCCAGATTTCATTTCCTCAGTGGATAAATTAATATAAACATAAAGACATAGAGTTGAAGCTCAAGCCTGATTTCCTGTATCACCATTTTCATTTTTTAATGTCAATTCACAAAGCTTGGCACTACATTTTCACATCTTTCAGCAATTTTGTTTGCATGTATATAACTTTCTTATTACACCTGTGCTCTGACTAAACCCAAGAAAATGCTTTGTCTTCTACATGTTCTAAATAATATCTATGGGCACAGAGATGTGATGTGTGTGAATCACTCTCTCTGTCTCTCTCTTTGTGTCTCTGTTTCACTCTGTCTCAGTCTCTGTGTATGTGTGTGTTTCTCTAGAGAAGTACGAAGAGAACTGAGCCTGTGTCTTTATATGAACAGTTATGATAATTTCTATCCAGCTTCAAATTTACTCTGTGGTTTGTAGTACTATTAAATTATTTGTACAAGAGGTATAATCCAGGTAGTTTATTCATTTTCTGTGACACCAATGAGTCAGGAGAGGTGTCACATAATGGAGAGTTTGTGTTAGATCTGATAACAGACAGCCTAGGTTATTAAGCAAGTGAATTAAAGAAAAGAACCATTTTCAATGAACTGTAATATATGCATGAGTCCTCATCCTTCTTTATTCTTCCTTTCCTGCTCTTTCCTAATCCCCACCTGTTTCCTAATCTCTATTTATTTTGTTCATGACATGTCTACTATCACTGTAGTATTTATTTCTAAGATACTGATTCATAGTCACTGAAGTGAAGCCACTCAGGAGACATTATTTATTTTACATTAACTTTTGCTTCTAGTTTCTTCTCCCATTATAGCTTTTAAATGAGTTAATGTAAATAATGATATCTGAATTCAATTTATTTGCACCTCTTGAATGTATCTTGGAAAAAACTTTATTAGTGTGTGTAGGGAGACAATCAGCTCAGTTGGTAGAGCATGGGACTATTAATCCCAGGGTGGTAGGTTCTAGCCCCATATTGGGTCTAAGTAAAGATAAAAGCTTGTAGATTCAAGATACCTTTATTCAGATAAAGCAAGTTAGAGCAGGGAGGCCAGGGAGGAGCAGCAGAAGGGGAAGAGAGAGTTCCATGTGCTTGTAGTCACTTAAGAGCCCATGCGGAGTCATTCTGACCTCACCCTGGCCACGCCTTAACCGGCGTAGTCAGGCACACCTGTAGGAGACCTGGTTACGGTGTCTCCCTACAAGTGTGCATTTACAAATTTTGACTCATGATTTAATTAAGAAAGTTAAAGCACTTTTCTAAAATGTGGTATACTCAGTTTCAGTACGGTTCTTAATTCCCTTTCTTAAAAGGTCTTAACACTAATTGTTTTCCATATCTGTCATTAGATGGCTGTTGTTAAACTTCTTTACTTTCTGTCTTTAAACTATACTATGTTTAGAAGTAAAACAAAGAAATTGAACAGGATTATTTTCATGATCATTTTATCACTGTTGGCCCATAAAGAAAGATCAGATAAACTAAAAACTCAGGGTAGGTAACAGTTAAATACACTCTGCCTTGCAGAAATTGAGAGAATTTTGATGATGTGAAGGTGAAGTTTGACCTTGACCCTGCAGTTTTGTCCTCTCCTCCTCTTTCTATGTTGGTCATTTGGATAATGTATTTGAGAGAGCAAGGTTTGTGTCTGTCCAGTCTTGAATCTGGTACAAACATAACCCCATAATGCTTCTGTCTCACAAATTCTACTTTATGCATCCGTTCTTACCTATTGCCATTGTTGCTAATGTTGATACCCTGTAGAACAGTATCCTTATATCTAAGTTCTGTTTGATTGTCTCCTATCACCAAGCTTTTGTCATGCTATTTCCATTAATATATTACTTACTCAGAATTAAACATAAACATTTTATCCATTTCCTATTTCCCCTGATATTTCATATTTCTCACTCTCCTTAATATAGCATTTTTAATTGTGTAATTTTACCTATAATACACCAAGAATGCTTTTCTCTAGCTTCTTCATAGCCTTGGCTTGCCTTCAAATTGTTACAGTTCCTGGACTGACATTTAACTTACAATCCTCCTTTCCCCTCTAAAGTAGCAGAATTGTGAGGTGTGGGGTCTCCCTTTTTCTTTTGGTCCATGGCCATGAGTTCAAGAGGACAAAGGGAGCAGAGACAGCATGCAGGGCTTTGTACAATCTGTGAGCATGACAGAAAGTGCCTTCTAGGAGTTAGCTTCAATGAGACAGCTCAACTTTACTCCACTGTGAAGGATATACATAGGCTGGGTACAGCAGCCTGGGCACCACCTAATTTGAATTTGGCAGCATGGTGCTGTAGCACTGGACAATGCCAAGTTATCATATGGGCAGCAGGAGAAGGGGAGAGCATTTTCAGGGCACTGTGTCAGAGATCACACTTCAGATATGTTAGGCATCTATGTTCTGGGGTAACTTCCAGATAAGGTCAGGCATCTGTGCCTAGAGAAACTATCTCAGTAAGATAGTGGTAAGACCCACTACAAAAGGAATCCTGCATATTAACCAAAGCTCAGAGAACGCTTTAGACATAATGAATTACAACGTTAAATGCAGGGTACTCCAGCAAAGGGTCACCATACTTGCATGATTTTTTTTTAAATTCCAATTGTATTATCTAAACCTATGTTTCAAACACCAAACACATGCATAACAGATAATCAACAGGCTTAAAAATGATGTTTCACCATATATAAATGTCGTGTAAGAGGAAAGTGGTGTATTAGCTGCATGCTAATCCTGTCGTGCTGTTTCCTCATGAAATAATGGAAAAGGAGGGGCAGTTACACCAAGGCATCATAAAAAGTAATAGCTTAAGACAGTGTTCTCCGCCCATCCATCCTCCTTTCCCAGCCTATGTGGGTTTGCTTCCTGGGGTGAAACCATGTGACTCACTTTTCTCTAGGGCTTCAGTCTGATCCTGCCCCTGAGCTCAGAAGCTTGGAACCAACTCTGCCACTTAGTACTGAGGCTCTTTCCTGCTAATCAATTCTGACCTTCTGTTTTGAAGTTTAAAAGCCTCCAAAGCCTCTTTGGACATCAAATAGCTCCAACCAAATGCCATTTGGACAATTTAAATGCAAATGAATTGGCAATATTTGGTCTGGTTCCAGTTAACTTGCATGCACTTTCCCAAAAGACAGGGGAAACGATACAAGACCAACCTTTTGTCCTGAACTATGTGGTATCAAAATAAAATTGCATGGACACTTGTTAAAAATGGCAATACATATTTTTGTGGTTCTTGTTCAGGCTACTGTGACAGAAGAAAGAGATCTTCAGAAAATTAAATTCAACTCTACTGAAGAAAAAAAATAAAAACTGTGTCTTACTTTAGCTTTATAAAATGGTATAGAAAATTGGTGGGGAAGTGGGTCAAAGTGAGGCCATATGCATTTGCTAATTTTTCCTTAATGAGCCTTGACTTCTATCCTCCCATAAAGAATGAGAATGGGAATGTTATATACTTTATTGATCATGTGTTTCCAGGTCCTTCAGGAAGGCTTTTTTGTTTGTTTGTGAAGTGGTAACAGGCTAGACGTCCTTTATATTTCAAAAGGTCAGGGAAATAATTTAAACTTACAATTCCTCCAAATTAAACATTCAAAGAAAAGTAAAAGCAAAACCTTATAGTCAGAGGGAAATTTGTCTAAATTTAACCATAAGGGAAATAGTAAGGAAAAATTGGTTAGCAATCTTCAAACTTAAAAAAAATCTAATGTTTGGATTGATTATAGTTTGAATATAGTGTGCCTTGTTTTCAAATTGAACAGATGTATTTTCATTCACAAAAGGTGTCTGGAAGTGATGCATCACCAGCAAGGTACACACACACACACACACACACACACACACACACACACACACACACACACAGAAGAAATCAAACCTGCAATTTTGTCAGATATTAGTTGTGAAATTAATCCTGAAAAACTGCATTTATGTTTTGAGTATCAGTTTCATCTGAAAAGGGAGGAGTCTGGTGCCTTTGGATCCCTAAGTACCATTTCAGATCTCTGTTTTTTCTATGATTATATAATTCTTTACAACTCTGCTATGAGAATAATTACACTTAACTTGAAGATTCATAAATGGACATTGAAAAAGACTGTCAAATGGAGAGATGAACACTACTTAAGTGGATGGGGTAACATATAGATTTCCAAATTCTTGTCAGTCTTAAAATAACAAATTCTATGTTCCATTTTGGTCCTTTGGTAAATTAACATGTACACACATACATATTAGATGCTAGCCATTGCATGGATTCATTATAATGTTCACAGCTATTCATCAGATACTTTTGAAAATACCTAGGCCCTGGATGCTTTATACAAACCTGTTCAGTCCCTAGGATGACACCATTTGATAGGCACTGATTTTTTTTTTTTCTATTTTACATGAGATGTTACTGCTCACATTCTCACGACACTAAAGTGAAGGTACTGATACACAACCTTATGTCTAACAATAAATTGAGGGCTAGTAGTTAGACAGTCCTTTGGAGTGGGTAGGGAAAAACCTGCTCATTGTCTGAAGTTGTGATGGTTTCTTGTATTATTTTCTTTTATTTAAGTTTAGAAGAAATTTGTTTACATTATGTCTGTTTTAAAAATTGTGTTTATTTTACATCCTGACCCCAGTTTTCTGAACCTCTCTCATCCCATTCCCTGTCAACCTACCCACCCCTCTTCCACTCCCATGCACTCCTTTTCCATTTCTATTAACAATAGGGTAGGCATCCCTTGGATATCTACAAAGCATAGCATATCAAGTTGCATTAAGCCTACGAACCTTGACTTATATTAAGTATGGCAAACCAGTATGAGGAAGAGTGAACCCAAAGCCAGAAAAAGAATCAGAGACAGCCACTGCTTGCACTGTTATGCATTGCACAAGAAGACCAAGCTATAAAATTGACACATGTATTCATAGGACCTAGGTCAGTTCCATGTAGGCCTTCGGGTTGTCCTTTCAGTCTCTCTGAGCTTCTATGATCATAGGCTAGTTGATTCTATGGATTTTCTTGTTTCCTTGGATCTTCTGATTTGTACAGTCCTTCTGCCCTCTCTTGATCAGTATTCCCCAAGCTTAGCCTAATATTTGACTATGGGTGCCTGCACCTGATTCTACCAGCTGCTGGATGAAGCCTCTGATAACTGTTGGATTTAGCACCAATCTATGAATGTTACAGAATGTCATTAGGCATCATTACATTGACATGTTTTTATTGTCATGATTGGCTCTATCTGAGGTCTCTGAGCCATACAGCCTCTGAGTCCTGGAGCTCCAGATAGTATCAGGAGTAGGCTCACTTTCCTGGAATGTGTCTTCATCTGGACAAGTTTTTGGTTGACCATTCCTAAAACCTTTACCCTTACCCCTGCACATCCCATTGACCAGACAGACTACCAGTTGAAGATTTTGAGGCTGGGTTGGTGTCTCACTAATTCCACTGGTAGAATTCCTTGTTCTCAGGAGGTAGCCAGTTAAGGTTACTTATCCCCTATTGCTAGGAGTCTTATCTAGGATCATCCATGCAGATTCCTGGTAGTTTCCCTTGCACCAGGTGGCTATGTGACCCTGAAATCACCTCCTTTCCAGTCAGCTCTTTCAGTACTCCCCCTGCCATGCCAACTTGATCCCTCGTGTTTCTATCCCAACCTGGCACAAGTCCACTGAGAAAATCTCTTCTTTTCCCCCTTACCAGGGATATCCAAGTGTTCCCCTCAAGCCTTCTTTGTTACCCAGCCTCTCTGGGTTTGTGGATTATAACACATTTACATTTACTTTGTATCCAATTTTCACTTTTTAAGTGAGTACATAACATGTTTGCCCTTCTGTGTCTCAGTTACCTCACTCAGGATGAATTTTTCTAGTTCCTTACATTTACCTTCAAATTTCATGTTTCAGTTTTTACTGGGGGGTTAATACTCCATTGTGTAAATGTACCACATTTTCTTTATCCATTCTTTTGTTAATGGACATCTAGGTTGTTTCCAGGTTCTGTCTATTACAAATAATGGTGTTATGAACACAGTTGAGCAAGTGTCCTTGTAGTGTTATTGAGGACTCTTTGGTTATACGCCTAGGAGTGTTACAGCTGAATCTTGAGGTTGATTGATTCTCAGTTTTCTGAGAAACTGCCAAATTTATTTCCAAAGTGGCTTTACAAGTTTGCACCCCCACCAGTAGTGGAGAAGTGTTCTTTTTTTCCCACATTCTTTACAGTATGAACTGTCACTTGTGTTTTTTATCTTAGGCATTCTAACAAGTGTAAGGTGGAATCTCAGAGTTGTTTTGATTTGCTCTAACCTGATAGTTAAGGACTCTGAACATTTTCTAAGTGTTTCTGAATCATTTGAGGTTTTTTGTATTCTCTGTTCAAATCTTTACCTCATTTCCTGGATTATTTGTTTTTCTGATGTCCAGGTTTTTCAAATTCTTTACATATTTTGGAAATCAGCACTCTGTCAGGTATGGATATGATTGAGAGATCTTTGCCCTTTCTGTAGGCAGCCATTTTGTCCTCTTGAAAGTATATTTTGCCTTACAAAACCTTTTCAGTTTCATGAGGTCCTATTTATAAATTGTTGATTTTAGTGTCTCTGCTATTGATGTTCTTTTCAGGAAGTCATCACCTGTTCCAAACAGGAAGAATGTACAGATATGATGACAAAATGTGGCAGAGTATGTGTGAAGAAATATGGGACAAAGATAATGCAATGTACAGAGAAAAAGCACCAAGAAGGAGTTTACATGACAAGCAGACATCTAAATGACAGCACTATTTAGGATTTTCTTTGGAACAGGAAATAGTTTACATGTTGTCAAACCCACCTCTGTCTATCTTCACAGAGAATAAGTGTCTTGTGGCTACTCTCAGATTTATGATTATCTACATATAAGACAACATCTCTATCTCTGGAAAGGTATGGAAAAAGCCCATTAGAATCTTTTGCAATCTTCAAAGATCAATTCAGATCTATTGTTCATCACAAATATCTTCTCCTTCTTTCAGTAGACATTGATCTCTGCTGTCTATGTACTCCAAGAAGAGCTTAGAGACAAAATCCATTTATTCTATCCTGTGTTCCATTTCACTTTGTGAATTACTTGTATTTTGAATAGCAGTCATTTCCTCCAATTTGAAAATACATAGCTCCCCTGAATCTTATTTTCTGTCATTAAAATACCAAGTATCTAAGCACATGGTCTTTTTATCAAAATGTACTTGCTCATATATTCATCCCCCTGCATTTTGTGTATATATGTGTTATATTTGTATGTATATGCTTAAGTACTTTTATACATCTCTGTGTACAGAGTTGAAATACACACATAGACATGCATAAATAATATGCAGGCAAGAGGTGGATATTGGTGTCTTTCTCAATCAATGCCAATGTTAAATTTGTGAGGTTTCACTGAGGGGCCCCTGGCAGTGGAACCAGTATTTATTCCTAGTGCATGGATGAGCTTTGTGGGCTCATTCCCTATGGAGGGATACTCTCTCAGCCTAGATACACAAAGGAGGGCCTAAGTCCTGCCCCAAATGATTTGTCTGACTTTGATGATCCCTCATGGGAGGCTTCACCCCCTGGGGAGTGGATGGGGATTCGATGGGGGTTTTGGGGGGGCATGGAAGGATGGAATGGAGAGGGAACTGGGATTGGTATGTAAAATAACATTGTTTTTAATTTAAATAAGAATTCATTTTAAAAATGAAGGTATCATTCATTGAATGCAGAGCTCATCAACTAATTAAGATTGTCTGGTCTGTAATCTCCAGGGCTCTTGCTGGTTCCACTCTTCCAGCAATGGGATTACATGCATGCCATTGTACCTGGTTTCTTATGTGGATGGGATCCAAACTCAGATGCTTCTGCTTGCTTTGTAAACAAGTTATTGACAGAGTCATCTCCTCAGATACAAACTTAGCTTTTAAGCACTCAGCGTTTTCACAGAACTTCAAAAACAGTGCTGTTAGGTTAGATGTTATGCACAGGTCTCTCCTTTAATCTAATATAGGATTGGAGATATAATATTTTGCCCAAGGGTGCCAAGAAAAATCTTTTTTCACCTGTCTGCCTCTGCCTCTTTCTCTCCCTTTTAATATCTCATGTGTTTATATTTATATTGCTAATAAAAATTCTTGATTAAATGTACCATTTAGTACATTCAATATCAAGAGCATGGGCAAAGGCACAGTCCTGATGTCAGACTTGCTGGTATTTTGAAGTTAAGCACTAGGGAAACATTGAAACTCAATCCTTTCTCTGGGCAAAGTGTACTGTGGTTATGCATAATGCATTGTGATTCAGGCGCCAAGTTCTGATACAAGGAGAATTAATGGAAAAGCATCAGCAAAGATTTAAGGCTTCTCAGCGGTTGCTCCCCAGACACATTTATGGGGATATTATTCAAATTATTGAGTTTAGTTAAAAACAACAAGAAAATAATATTTTCCTGTCTTTATTGCTATTTTCTCCATACGTGGAAAAATAATTTAAAAAAACAAAGCTGCACTCTGTATTCATTCACAGGCTCTTTCACCCTGTGCACCACAGAACTTCATTTTAAAATGGTCAGTTTGAGGGTACCTTATGAGCTTGAATGGTAGCAGAATCATGCAAATGTTTTCTGAATATTTTTGTACAAATAGTTCTTTTCACTCTGGATAGGATTTTTATGATATTACTTGCATTTACTACTGAATTGTCAATGACTCAAAATTTCAGTTTTTCTTGTGTGGATCACTGATTTCCTCCAGAGTCTAACACAATGATTGGAGCACAGTAGAAACATTCTAAATAATAATTATCTCATTGTCTACAACTATTTATTCCAACACATGATATGTCAAGGCACTGTCACAATCATGATGGCCTGAGTACAGTCTCTAGAACTCATATAGTAGGAGACAACTAACTCCTGAAACTTGTCCTCTGACCTCTACCAAGACACTATAGCATATATGCATGGGAGTTCACACACACACACACACACACACACACACACACACACACACACACACACACACACGAAATCAATCGATAAAATATAAAACTGAATGGTCAAAGTAATTCATATAGATCAACCAGCAAGTGAATTGTGGTAGAAAGTTTCTATTAGCTTGCCAGGAAAAGTTTCATGATGTTAGATGAGATACCCACCACCACTCCAATCAGTTCACTTTTAATGCTGTGCACACATATTAATAGTGGATGTTAAAACTTGACCTGATTATATTTCTGTAATCTAGCTTATGACATACTCATTCTGTTTTTTTTTCCTTTTCTTTTCAACCACTCATTCCCCCATGCTTACTCTACTACATTTTGGTGACCTCTATTCATTTTTTAAGATACCAAGTCATCTGGTACCACAGGGTCTTTGCATTATCTGTCTCTTCTTTTCAGAGTGTTCTTTCCAATATACTATATCTTCCTTGACACTATTGCTTAATTCAGATGGCAACAACTATGAGGAGCTTATGAACTTGTGGGGAGCATCCTACCTAAGGTGACAACACCTTTGTCAGTCCTTATTTAAGACATATATTTTTTATGTGATGTGTCTTATAACCACCTAATCTTATTATGTATTTAAGGATTCACTTTAATAATTTCTCATGAAAACAGAGGTAAGTATTTTGCTTCTGCTTCTCCATCTCAGAACCATTATTAGATGTACTGTATGTACTTCTAGATGTATTTGTCAATAAGATATAGAATGAAATATGGACATCCATTGGGACAAGAATAAAAATCACTTCTATTACTAAGTCACTATCCTGTCCTTTATGACCCAGGGCTCAGTCACTCCCTTTCAGCTATTTTTAAGCTAAATATCCAGGAAATATAGTTAAGATTCTTAGGCCTGAGTACAAAAGATTTTTACATTAAACCATTTTTTTGAAATAATATCTATAATAACAGCCAACTTTTATTGGTACTTACTATGTACCAGAAATTACATTGAGTGCTTATTCTTTTGGTGTTTGATTTGTTGTTGGTAATGGTATTGTATGTTGATTTACCTGAAAGAATTACTAGCCTACAATCCACACTGCTGGAGAAGTTAGTAAACAAGTAGGGCCCTAAGAGAGACATACATGGTCCCCTGGAGAAGGGGAAAGGGACAAGATATCCTGAGCAAATTGGGAGCATGGAGGGAGGGGAGAGAGAATGAGAAGAGGAGAAGAGGATGGGTGAGGAGGACATAATGGAGAAGGGAGGTTGAGTTGGTGGTAGAACAGAAGAGAGGAGGATAAGAGATATTATATTAAAGGGAGACATTATAAGTTTAAAGAGAAAACAGGCACTAGGGAAATGTCTGGAGAGCTACATAAATGACACCAACTAACAGACTAAGCAACAGAGGAGAGGCTACCTTAAAAGCCCTCCCTGATAATGAGGTTGATGCCTAACTTATATGCCATCCTATAGCCTTCATCCAGCAGCTGGTGGAAGTAAAAGCAGATACCCACAGCTAAACCTTGAACTGAACTGAAATGCAGTTGCACAGAAGGAGGACTGATGAGCAAAGGGGTCCATACCAGTTTGGTGAAACCCACAGAAACAGCTGACCTGAACAAGGGAGAGCACTTCATTCCCAGACTGATAGCTGGGAAACCAGATTGGGACTAGTCCAGACCCCTTGAATGAGGGTGTCAGTGAGGAGACCTTGGAAATCTATGGGGCCCCTTCTGGATCAGTACTTATCCCTAGCATAGGAATAGACTCTGGGAGCCCATCCCACATGGAGGGATACTCCCTGAGCATAGAAACTAAGGGATGGGCTTAGGCCCTATCGCAGAGGATATGACAGACTCTGAAGACCCCTATGGAAGGCCTCACCCTCCCTGGGGAGCAGAAAGTATGTGGGATAGGTAGGGTTTTAGTTAAGGGGTGGGACAAGGGAGGTGGGGAGGGAGAGGGAACTGGGATTGACCTGTAAAATAATCTTCTTTCTAATTAAAAAAGGAAAAAATGCAAATAAATGACTAAGATAAAATTACTTTGTAAGAAAACATATTTATGAACACTAATTATTTTGATTAACAAGGTTCTTTCCTCTTGAAACAGGCTGTCCCCATGAATTAGTCCTTTGAGTTAGACTTTTGAGAGTGTTTTATTTTATATTATGGGAAGCACAAGACTACACTTTTAACATCAATGAGTATGCTGATAAGTCTACCAAGCTTCTTTTTGAAGCTGAATCTGCAGCATTTGCAAATGTATTGTGTCAATATTCTAGACACACCAATTTCAAATCATCAAAGTGAAGTCACTGCATTCAGATTGGATGTAAATGGTGAGATATCTGTTAAACCGAAAGAATGGTCCTAATGCACCATCATTCCATGAGAATATGTCTATTGCATGCATGTATGACTAATAAACATAGCTATAGCCAATGTAGCCAAGGGAACAAAGACACCTATTTCTTAATCATTTCATTTCATACATCATGGCTGGTCTTTGTTTCCTAAAACAAAACTCAGTGTATTTTTTTCTTTTTCTTTTTTTTATTATGTTTTGTTCATCTCTCTGGTTCAATACAGATGTTTCTTATAATATTGCCTAGTACAAAATTCATTTCTGATTCTCATTCTTTCTAGAGGGTTGGAATTACAAGTGTGATCCAGAACATCCAGCCCATATAGTGCAGATGATTAAATCTAGATCTTTGTCCATTGGATACAGTACTCTATGCACTAAGGTACATCCTTAGCCCCTTATGTGTTCTGGGTAAGATGAAAACTCCTCTATTTGTTTTGAACACTTTCTACACTTGCCTCTCCTCCCAATTGCCAGGTAAAGGTTAAACTTCTTAATGGATCTCATCTGACAATGAATTCATCTTTACCTGCCGCAGCTTCATCTGTTACTTGCTGTCTTGAGGTTTTTATTGCTATGAAGAGACACCATGACAATGGAAATATTTATAAAAGAACAAATTTGATAGGAGTTTACTTGTGGTTCAGAGGTTTAGTCAGTTATCCCCAGGACAGGAAGCATTGTGGCATTCAAGTAGACATAGTGCTGGAGATGTACCTGCACATTCTATATCTGGTTCCATAGGCAACAAGAAGAGACAGGGAGTGACTAGGCATGTCTTGAGCTTGTGAAACCTCAAAGCTCACCCCCTGTGAGATACTTCCAACAAGACCATACCTATTCCAGCAAAGCCGACCTTTTAGTGCCATTCCCTATGGGCCTTGGTGGGATATTTTTATTCAAACCAACACACTTCCAAATATAGTATTTGGTAAGCTCCAACTGTACTGGGAAGACCAAGAGTATAGGTACTAATCTATGGTACCCACTTGCCCCTTAGTTCTGAATTCTGTGCCTGACACTTGTTTTTAGCCAAGTTATATTATGTGACTTTGCATTTGTTCCATCTGTGCACATGTTTCCAACCAGGAGAATTTAAATAGGTGAAGAGCATTATTGGAGTGTCTTTATGTGTGGTACATTATCATTCAATTGCTTCTCCCCTGGTGGAGAGCTGGCAGGCTGCTCCTCTGTGACAGATGTGCTTGCTTTGCTTGAGTTACCACCACAAGGCATATTATCAGTTTTACTAATGTTTGCTCTTTTATACTCTAACAGGTAGCATCATCAAGTCCATTCAAGTCAGGAGTCTGATATGCACATAAATCTGCGCCATGGAATGAGACACACAGAGCATTTCATGATTGTTGCATGCACAGATAAACATGAATACATAAACAAAGGTAAAATGAGCCCATTTATTCAAGGTCCCATGTGCTTGTTTATTTTTAATGATCTAAAACCTAATGAAATCACAGATTCAAATATTTATGGGGAATCATTTGTTGATAAATATTAGTTTCAAATCTCTATTACCTTGGCCAGGTTGAGTCATTTGGTCTTAGTCATCAAAAACAGATGCCTGGACTGAGATTCTTTTCCAGTGGATCTTGACTGATGTCTGGATATCTGGAGATTTAAAGGTTCTGAAATTCAACAGCTGATCCTATTGTTCACTGAACCTCTGGATTCTCTATTTTGTGTCCATCCACATTTACCATGAGCAAAACAATGCTGTCAGTAAGCATGGCAACTCTGATCCACTAGAAATGGATTCCTGTAGCTCTGTGTTCACAAATTCTTTGTGGGCACCATGGAAAATGTTAAGACTGCTAACAAATGCCTTTAATGAGCTGGAAGGACATGGAAACTCCATATTTGGTGGCTTCTCTGTGGCTGAACCATGTGGTTTAAGTATTTTTAACAATGGAATTCCTTGTTACATCTTGATGTTTCTTGAGTTATAGCCAAGGCAAATAAAGTTACAGTACTGCAAGATGACATTGACTACATATTTTAAATTAAGATTCCAATTTGAAGATGCTTTTCAGTTTAAATATTAATCAATGTATCATTCTTAATACTATATAGTAGTATTATATTAC
The DNA here is from genome assembly GCF_003668045.3 of Cricetulus griseus. NCBI lineage: Eukaryota > Metazoa > Chordata > Mammalia > Rodentia > Cricetidae > Cricetulus > Cricetulus griseus. The sequence goes on along the minus strand of NC_048595.1, from coordinate 78,222,925 downwards.
ATGCCCATAATATCTCATCAGTTATTTTAAGGGTGTGACAAAAACATCCCAGATATGCCTACTATACCTCATGATAAACCTCTTTATTCTTCATAGACAAGTCATTCACTTTCTCAGTGGTGGTCATTTTACACAAGACATAGTTTAATTGGATAAATTTCCGTTATAAATAGGATACTTAGGTTAATGTAATTATTCAGTGCTGTTCTAAACATGTTTCAAAAGAATATATTATAGCAGCTCTAAGTTAATTAATAAATAATCTATTTTCTTGTCTTGTATCAGATATAATCTATGAATCACATTGATTTATTCTTCTGACAAAATTATTTAACTAATGTATAATTTACTTTTAGTCCTTTTGCTTTTTGATATAAATATTACATCATCTACAAGTTCTTTATTATTTATACTGACACTTATTGTTTTAAATTATGTCACTCCATATGGCTCTGAAATATTCATAATATTAATAAACTATGAATTTGAAATTAGGAAGATTGGATACTTAGAAAGATTTACTTTTATTTCATTTATATGTATCTGTATGAATATCTGTGTACCACATGTATGTTTTGGGTCCATGGAAGCCAGAGAAAACATTTGATTACTTGAAATTAGAGTTACAGATAGTTATGAGCTAAAATGTACACACTGAAAATTGAATTGCAGACTTCTGCAAGAGGAACTCATGCTCCTAATTTCTAAGCTATCTCCTCAGTCTCTAAATTTCAGTCTGGACTTGTCCTTCAAGTATATGAATGATGACATAATGTTCCTTGGAATCATCAACTTATAATTTTTGTTTCATTTGTGGCACACACATAAATAAAAAGTTTCTCTCTGTGATAATTGATAGCAGTGTTCTCAAACTGCTAATACAGTATGGATTGAAAAGTAGAGATTATTATTATTTTCTTTTTGCTTGCTTTATTTGCTTACTGATTCTTAATAAATATCTTCATTATTCTTTGAGTAATTTACTAGTACAGGTAAAATTAATTAATATTGTATTTATGTGATATACCCTGATAGACAGATGTAGTATACTGATGAATGAGATCAACTCAGTCTATTATAAAGGCATAGAACTTGCAAATTAGAGGGTAACCATACAATGAAATAAATCATTTTAATCATGGAACTAATATAAATATCAATTATGCCTTTAATATATATATATATATGTATATATATTCACTTATGTTATTTGTTAAATAAAAAAGTATTATAGGAGAGTAGATGATACATCTTATTTCTGGCCTAAGAAACTTTTAGTGTTGATGTATCATTCCATGTTTGAAAGGTTTGTATAGGTACTGGCCATAGGGAATCACTTATGGACTTCATATATTATGGGCCTCATTGAGACAGAATGTACCTTCTATCCTTCACTGTTTGTTCTGAAAGCATGCAAATGGTCACATATTGACTTTGGAAAGACACCATTAAATATGAAAGAAGAAGGGTTAGATATCAGCTTCAGTGTCCTAGCCTGAACCATTCTGCTGTTCAGGATCTTTTTGAACTCTATAAATAGTAATGATGGGAAAACAGCAGAGATGCACCAGGTTATAGCTGATAATCTGGAAGTCCTCACTCTCAATTTTTGAATTGAAGTGTGCTATAAGTTAGTTTTAGAGCTTCTGTATTTGTCTTTTATATGATGCTTTATTTGGGTAGTATTGACAGAAACCATTACTGCTCTCTTGGGACATCACACCTTTTCAGCAAATGGGAGCACCACAGATAGAAAGCACAAAATAAGCACTTTAGTACTAATTGAACCACAGTGAGGTGCAATGAAGTAATTTTGTTCAATCTACAAAATTGAGAGTCCTCTGCTGTCTTCAGTCTCTGTACCTACTCTATTGGCTTTAATGAGATGAGTGATTTAAATTTCTGAGCATAGGAGAACGTAAAATACACAGTGTATCTTATTTAACTCTCTCTGTGTGAGTGTGAGTGTGTGTGTGTGTGTGTGTGTGTGTGTGTGTGTGTGTGTGTGTGTTTGTGTGTGTAAGCATGACTGTATTTTCCTGAGTTCCCTTGAGTGAGCTGTTTCAGAAACAGGAAAAAACATGCAGTGATTCAAGAGTGACTCCAATAAATTCAGCAAGACAACTCACCAATGAATAACACTTAATCAAATGCAAGAATAAACTATTTATTGAGATTTTCTGTGTAAAAGATGATGATGAGGTACTCAGGACATGGTCATTGCGTGTATCATCTTCTAACACCACAGATGTGCCTTGGTCCTTCATATATGTAGGGCTGGCAAATATGGACCTCAGCAGGGACAACGTTCTGAACTTGAGATTTTTCAAGGCTGTAAGTGGAGGAATAAACAAAGCTATACAGAAAATCCAGAAGACAATCTGTCTGCTGAAAAAAATTAGAGAGGGACATGAACAAAATATGTTACTTTACTAACAAACACAAAGCTGTTTCTATATCCACTATAGATAGTCCTATAGATATGTCAGCAGACCACAGGGAAGGGATCTCTCATTGACAACTTCCACAGAACTGACAACATAGTCTAGAGTTTCATGACAAAATCTCAGATAATAAAGTCCACAAAGACCAATAGATTTGGTCACAGAAGGCATGGGAATTGACAAGAGACAGACAGGCTGCTAATGCATTGGGAAATTTCCATCCATGACAATTCAGTCACAAGTCACGGGATCTAACTTTATATATTTATTCCTTTTTCTTCATATTTATTTGTTATTCTTTTAAAGAATTAATTCTATCTTTGAAAAGAAAATTATGCATGTATTATAACCACAATATTTCTATATATACACATGTATTTTATAATGATTATGTAAGTTTAAATGACTATCTTCTGAATCATACATCATTTCTTTAAGGTAAATTTATTAATAATACTTTCAGAATGTATTTTGAAATATATTACAATCTTTTTTGCTAACAATAATCACCTTAGAGTACAGTGTTCAATTAGATCTTAATTTTTCTTTTTACATAAAGATAGTATTTATACAAGCCCAGGAAAAAAATCATCACTAAGAATATTGATAAGGCTGCCTGTGAATGGTGGTGCTCTCTTTTAATCTAGTACTTTGGAGCCAGATGTAGGGAGATGTCTGTGAATTCAAGACAAATCTGGGGTACATTGTGATTTTCAGGCCAGCTAAAGCCTCAAAGGGAAGTTCTGCCTCCAGGGAAAAAGATTTTTGAGCCTGAAACAAACCACTAATTAAAACAAGACTGTTGACTTTTGAAACATAGGTCAAATCAATGGGGTTGAATTGCCAGAGATAGTTTTTTTGAGACAGTGTTTCTCTGTGTAGCACTGGAGCCAATCCTGCACACTCTAGGTAGACTAGGCTAGCCTCAAACTCACAGAGATCTGCCTGCCTCTGCCTCCTAAGTGCTTGGATTAAAGGCATGTACCACCAATGCCTGGCAAATTGTCAGAGATTTTAGATTTTATTCTTTAAAGGTTTTTGTTTTATAGTTCTGGCTCTGGTGAAAGACATTATTTTTTACATTCAGTTGCTAACTGGAGAGATTGATGTCTCTGTATTTTATAATCGAAATTTCTATGGATGGTACCCAGGTTTATTCCATGACACAAAGTTGAAACCAATTGAAGTGGAATCCTTAGTCATTTGTTTTTTCTTGAAGTTGAGAAATAAACCTTATATTAATGATATTAGTTTCCATTTAAAGCCTCTAAAATTTATTCTTGATGCTTAGAATTTTGAAAGTCATTGAAACAGAAAACTCCATGCATCCCTTCTACAGCTGTATGTAAAATCCCAAATTCAAATCCCCATTCATTGCAATTTTCAAGAATAAATTGAGTAGTCACTTACAGTATTTTATAATGTCCAGATAATGGGACAAAGGAAAGAGAATTAAGAAATATATCTAAACTTTGGTTATATTGCAATGATTTTAATGATTTTATATAATATTAGTATCCAGAGTTTTCTAGGATCTTACTTATTATGTATCAAGTGACAGGCAAAATGCCTAAGGTGTACTGATTCAAAATCAAGACAACAATATAGAGAATAGCTATTATTAATTTTACCAGTCTACCAGTAAGAGAACAGAAGCACAACAAGGTTAAATACCCGGTCTATAGGTAGAGAGTGAATGTCCTGAAGAGCTGGTGATTTCTATTCCCTGCAGGTGCCTGTGTAAACTATATATAATGTCACTGTCTTGTAGTGCTATATTCGTTCAGGATTATAATATCTCTCGTGTAAACACACTGATATAAATTCTCACTGTGTTCTTACTATGTAGTAAACATGCATTCAGTTATTCATTCATTGAAGCATCAGTCAACTACTGACAGCTTAAGATTTAATGCCACTTGAATTTCTTCATTTCTTATTTATTTAAATTTGATAAAATTATTATATTTCATTTCAGTAAAAGTCATTGCATTTTAAAATTACAATCTCCTAAGAGAGACACAGAGCACTGAGAAGTCTAACTCACTACATATTTACATATTCTTTTTGTTTTTGTTTTTGTTTTTTTGCAGTATTGTGTCAGGTTTTATTGTAATTGTTTTATTAGTTCAAATTAGGAACAAGCTTGTTTCACATGTCAATCCCTTCTCCCTCTCTCTCGCCTACCCCCTACCACCGACCAATCACCCACCCTCCACTCCCCAGGGAGGGTAGGTCCCTCGACAGGGGCTCCCCAAAGTCCACCAAATCATCCTGGGCTGGACCTAGGCCCTCCCACATGTGTCCAGGCCGAGGCCTCGGATGGGCTCTCAAAGTCCCTTTTTACAAAAGGGAAAAACACGATTCCACTACCAGGGCCCCTCTAGAGTGCAAAGGCATCCTCATTGACATACATATTCAGGGGCCTGGATCAGTCCCATTCTGACCTCCCAGAAAGCATTCTGGGGTTGATGTGCTCCCCCTTGTTAAGGGCCAGCTGTTTTTGTGGGTTTTTACCAGCCTGGTACCGACCCCTTTGATCTTCATTCCTACCTCTCTGCAACTAGGTTCCAGAGTTAAGTTCAGTGTATATCTGTGTGTGTCTGCCTCTTCTATCAGCCACTAGTTGAGGGCTCTAGGATGTCATAAAAAGTAGTCATCCATCACATCATAGGGGAAGGGCATTTAGGCTAGTCTCTCCACCATTGCCTAGATTGTCAGTTCGTGTCATCCTTGTAGATCTCTGGAAATCTCTCTAGTGCCAGATCTCTCCTCAGACCCATAATGGCTCCATCTGACATGGTATCTCTCATCCTGCTCTCCTCTATTCTTCCTCCAAATCAACATTTCTACTACTCATTTCCTCCTCTCCCCTCTTCTCCTCCTCTCATTCTGGCAGCTCCCTCTCCCCTACCCTCATGCTTACTATCAGCTCAGGATATCCTGGCCCTTCCCATTCTCTGGGGTCCATATGTTTTTCTATTAGAGTACTTCTTGTTTACTAGTTTCTTTATTGAAGGGGATTGTAGAATGGTAATCATTTGCTCTATGTCTAAAATTCATATATGAGTGAGTACACACCATGTTTGTCTTTTTGTGACTGGGTTACCTCACTCAGGATGGTTTCTTCTAGTTCCATCTTTTTGCCTCTGAGTTTCAAGATTCCAATGTTTTTTTTTTTTTCTGCTGAGTAGTAATCCATTGTATAAATTTATCACATTTTCTCCATCCATTCTTCAGTTGAGGGGCATCTAGGTTGCTTCCAGGTTCTGGATATTACAAACAATGCTGCTATGAACATGGTTGAACATATATCTTAAGTGCAAATGGATAAAAGATCTCAACATTAATCCAGCCACACTGACTCTTCTAGAAGAGGAAGAGGGAGATACCCTTCAACAAATTGTCACAGGAAACTGCTTCCTGAATATTATACCAGTAACAAAGACATTGAGGTTTGTAATAAATAAATGGGACCTCTTGAAAATGAGAAGCTTCTGTAAGGCAAAGGACACAGTCAGTAGGATAAATCGACAGCCCACAGAATGGGAAAAGATCTTTACCAACCCAACATATGACAGAGGGCTGATTTCCAAAATATGCAATGAACTCAAGAAGCTACCCACCAAAACACCAAACAATGAAATTAAAAAGTGGGGCTCAGAATTAAATATAGAATTCTCAAAAGAGATACATGAAATGGCTGAAAGACACTTAAGAAAGTCCTCAAAATCCTTGGCCATCAGTGAAATGCAACTCAAAACAACTCTGAGATATCATCTTACACTGCCCTGAATGGCTAAAATCAAAAACACCAATGACAATCTATGCTGGAGAGAATGTGGAGAAAAACGAACACTCCTCCATTGCTGGTGTTAGTGCAAACTTGTAAGACCACTTTGGAAATCAGTATGGCATTTGTTTAGTCTACCTCAAGATCCATCAATTCCTCTCTTGGGCATATACCCAAACAATGCACCTTCATACAACAAGGACATATGTTCAACCAGATTGACATATTCTATTGATTTATTTGCTGATGAACAGTTTGGAATCTGCTTTTATGAAATTTAAATATTAGTTTGATCTAAGATTGTTCTCTGATAATTTTCAATTCAAAGATTTTACAGCCTCGTTTATGAAGTATGGATCACCTTCAAAATCGCAGGGATCACATAAACACATAAAACATTTCCATTTGTGGAGTAAAATATTTTTCATTTGAATCTGAACCTGTTTGGAGATTGGACAGCTAAAAACACAATTATTCAAACAACCCTTATTCTTAACTTTACAAGGTGAGTTTAGGTCCTTAGAGAAATCAATTAATCTGCTTTCTTCAATATGTGTGTACTTTTGGCTTTTGTGTGGGGTGCAATTTCATGTTATTATTATATTAAACCAATAATGACATTCCAAGAATTTTATCCATAGGGAGCAATAAAAAAGCATTCCATATTAGATAAAAATCTGTCATTATATGCAACTAAAATGCCATGCATTCTGCAATGGTGAAATATATTTATGCATTTTACATGTGATATGTGAATCACTTTAAAAGCCATAATCACAACACAACAGATGCTAATAAAATTTCAATCTCTTAGGCTTTGTATCCTGGACAATGAATTTGGAATACAAGTGTTTAATGGCTGGTTGTGTTTAATCAAGACATTTACTAGAACTGAGCTGTACTAATATTTGAGGTAGTAGATTATTAGGGGAATATGTTCAGGGAATTCACATCATAGGGTCATGTGCTTTACTCCAATGGTCTCATTCATCTACTTTAAACTCTCTCAAATCTCTGTATCTCTATCTCACAAATTTGCTCTTTATTGTGAGAGGGAATGTCCTTCTGTGCATGTTTGTCTTATTGGTTGTTGAATAAAGCACTGTTGGCCAATAGGGAAGCAAGATAAGTTGGACTAGGAACTAAGGAGGATTCTGGGAAATTTAGTAAAGAGAAATCTTGTGATCCAGGTAGGAAGTAACATATCAGGCAGACTCAGAATATAAGCAGTGACAAGCAGGAAATTGCTCTCTTCCCCCTCCTCCTCCCTTCTCTGTGGAACTGCCATGTGATCCCAGGAAGACAGGATGCATTCCCTTGGTGTCCTTGAAAAGGTAAGTCTTTATAAATATATAGATTAGTAGTTATGGTTGATAATTAAGACTGAGCTAGCAAGTAAGAAATCCTAGTCATCGGCGAGCAGCATTGTAAATAATATAAAACTGTGTGTTATTTTAGCCTCTCACCTGGTAGTGGGTATACGGGCAGCTGGGAGAAAGATTTATTGTTAAAATATTGCTTATCAGAAATTTCAGTTATTAAGAAGACCAACAAAAGCAAGGTGTTAGCCTGAGCTCTATATCCCTTCTCTTCCTTGCTTGCATTCTCAGCCCTGGACTCTTGGCTACTTTCTACCTTTCTCTGTATTAATTGGTTTTTATTGCTGTCATAAATATAGAATAACAACAAATCACAAATTAGTGTCATTTCTCCAACAAACTCCCTCATATCCTTATGAGACTTGTAGACTTGGTACTTGTTAGATCATTTATTCTACTAAGCCAATAGATCTGTAATCTGGACCCTGAATCTGGTGATCTTGTATTGACAGTCTATAATATGGAAACAAAAAAATGAATAAAGCATTCCTAATTAGGTAGTCAGAAGATAAATGTAAATTCAAAGTTCAATAGAGGGAACCCTTCATTGCTTTGAACCTACAATTAGAAGGAAGTGATAAGAAATAGATAATATAGTATGTTTACTTACAGAGCCAAATTGTCTATGGCTGAAATTAATTGATGGCTGTGGACATGAATGCAGATAGGATTTTAAATTGTTACCAGAAAAAACTTGGTTTGAAGACCTAATGTACCACATTAGGTAAACTTGTGTCCTCTTTTCTCCATAAGAAATATAGATTATACTAGAATGCCTAAATTAAAATGATTGAGGTTTTTTTTTTTTTCTAGTGAGGGTGGGGTAATGACTGAAAATTGTCTGGTAGAGAGATTCATTATGTTCATTAGATACTCTTTCTAAGGCATAGTGAAAACTTCTTATGCATACAGACCATAAGTTTTGTGGGGAAGGATGAGGGAGCTAGGAGAATGAGAAGGGAAGAAGAGGAGGGGTGAGGACGGTATGAGGCAGCAGGAAAGTTGAGTTGGGGAAAGAATAGAGGAGAACAAGATAAGAGAAACTATAATAAATGGAGCCATTATAGGTTTAAAGAGAAATCAGGGACTAGGGAAATGTCTGGAGATCTACAAGGATGACACCAACTAACAATCTAAGCAACAGAGGACAGGCTACCTTAAATGCCCTCTCCTGATAATGAGATGGATGACTGTTTTATATGCTATCATTTAGCCTTCATCCAGCAACTTGTGAAAGTAGAAGCAGACACCCACATCCACTGAACTGAACTGGAATCCACTTTCAGAGCAGGAGGAGTGATGAGCAAAGGGTCCATACCAGGCTGGTGAAACCCACAGAAATAGCTGACCCGAATAAGGGGGAATTTTTGGTCCCCAGACTGATAACTGGGAAACCAGCATAGGAGAGATCCATACCCCATGAATGTAGGTGTCAGTGAGAAGATTCAGAAATCTATGGGGCCTTTTGTAGTAGATCAGTACTTATACCTACCATAGGAATAGACTTTGGGTGCCCATTCCACATAGAGGGATACTCCCTGAACCTAGATGGAAGGAGGTGGTCCTAGGCCCTATCCCAAAGGATATGACAAATTCTGAAGGTCACCTATGGAAGGCCTCACCCTCCCTGGGGAGCAGAATGTGTATGGCATCGGTAGGGGTGTTATTTGAGGCAGGGAGGGGAAGAGAGGGGCAGAGGGAACTGGGATTGACATGTAAAATAATCTTGTTTCTAATTTAAATAAAAATGGAGAAAAGAGAATCATATCTTAATAAAGGTTTTATGAAACTTTATCAATAAATTCAACAACTCTAATTTTAATTTTAATATTTTATGAGATTATCAGTCTTATCCATTTAAGAGATAGTCATTCACATCATAATCTTATACCCTGTCATAAATTAATTTATACTATACACATGATTTTGAATATGTAGAGTATAAACAGTTAACTGATGGGGGAAGTACTTTTGTGTATGTTTATCTTATTGATTGTTAAATAAAATATTGTTTGGCCAATGAGACAGCAGATTAGACTGGACTAGGAGTCAAAGAGGATTCAGGGAAATGTAGTAGAGAAGTGGTTGGTGATCCAGGCAGGAAGTGACAAGCAAAGAGACTCATATTTAAGCGAAGGAGAAACAGGAAGGGTCTCTTTTCCCCTCTGCTCCTGCTATAGCAGCACAATGTGATCCACTTGCAAGGAGGGATGACAAAAAGGCATCCAATAAGATAAGTCTTATAAAATATATAGATTTATGATAATTAACACTGAGCTAACAGATGAGGACTCCTAGTCATTTGCCAAGCAGCTTTGAACCTAATACAAGTTTCTGTGTATTCATTTGGCCCTAACTTAGGCGGGCGGCTGGCATAAAGCTCACACATGGCGGTGGGACTCGGCGGCTTTTGGCAAAAAGATTTATCGTAACAGTTAACCCTTTTTATTTGGGCATAATATCAAAAAGACACTTCGAGTAGTTTCATACAATGGTTTATTTATTGTTTATGATTCAGTACAAAGATATTTTACAGCCAGGCTCAATTCACTTATTTTGCAACTCAATAAATTGAGACCTAGTGAGAACTAGTAATTGATTCAAGATTGTTTAAGTACATTGTGTTGAAGCAGATAATTGAGTCTTGATCTTCCAACATTTTCATGGATTATTACATCACCTCAGAGTCCCTTGAGCTTCATACTCATATAGGCATGTGTATAAATAAAAATATTACTGATTAATATTTTATATCATCTCCATAATAGTAATACATTACTAATTTGTGTAAATATGATGTTTTAAAAAATTAATTTTAATTACAAAGATTATTTTACATGTCAATCCCAGCTCCTTCTCCCTCTCCTCCTCCCCTGCACCCCCAACTAACACCCTACCTATCCAATACCCTTTCTGCTCCTCAGGGAGGGTAAGGCCTTCTGTGGGGGATCTTCAGAGTGTGTCATATCTTTGGGATAGGGCCTACGCTCACCACCTTGTGTCTATGCTCAGGGAGTATCCTTCATATGTTATGAGCTCCCAAAGTCCATTCCTATGCTAGGAATAAGTACTCATCCACTACAAGGGGCCCCATAGATTTCTGAGGTCTCACTGACATCCATATTCTGTGGGTCTGGATCAATCCCATGCTGGTTTCCCAGCTATCAGCTATTTCTGTGGGTTTTTTCCAGCCTTGTAAGGACCTCTTTTCTCATCACTCCTTCTTCTGTGCAACTGGATTCCAGAGGTCGGCTCAGTGATTAGCTGTGAGTGTCTGTGTCTGCTTCCAATAGCTACTGGACAAAGGCAATAGAATGGCATATAAAGTGGTCATCAATCTCATTATTGGAGAAGGGCTTTTAAGGTAGCCTCTCAAATAGTACTTAGATTGTTAGTTGGAGTCGACCTTGTAGATCTCTGGACATTTCCCTAATGCTATTTAAACTATAATGGCTCCCTCTATAGTGGTATCCCTTTTCTTGCTCTCCTCCATTCCTCCCCTAACTAGATATTCCTTCTCCCTCCAGTCCTCCTCCCCTCTCCTTCTCTTTCTTTTAATTCCCTCTCCATTCCCCGCATGATCCCAATTAGCTTAGGAGATCTTGCCCCTTTCCCCTTCTCTAGGGGAGCATGTGTGTCTCTTAGAGTCCTCCTTGTTACCTAGCTTCAATGGCAGTGTGGATTGTGGGCTGGTTATCTCTTGCTCTATGTCTAAAATCCATATATGCATGAGTACATAATCTGTTTGTCTTTTGTGACTGTGTGATCTGCATCAGAATGGTTTCTTTTAGTTCCATTCAGTTGCCTTCTAATTTCAAGAGACCATTGTTTATTTTTCCACTGAGCAGTACTCCATTGAATAATTATAACACATTTTATCTATCCATTTCATTTGAGGGCACCTTGGTTGCTTTCAAGTTCTGGCTATTACAAATAATGCTGCCATGAACATGGAAGAACAGAAGTACTTGTTGTATGAATGTGCATCTTTTGGGTATACACCTAAGAGTGAAATTGCTCAATCTCATAGTAGGTTGATTCTCATTTTCCTGAGGAACCACCATAGTGATTTCCAATGTAGCTGTACAAGTTGACACTCCTACCATCAGTGGAGGAGTGTTCCCATTTTTCTACATCCTTTCCAGCATAAACTGTCATTGTTGTTTTTGATTTTAGACATTCTGACAGATGTAAGATGGTATCTTAGAGTTGTTTTGATTTACATTTCCCTGATGGCTAAAGGTGTTGAGCACTTTCTTATGTCTTTCTGCCATTTTATATTCATTTATTGAGCATTCTATATTTAGTTCTGTACTCCACTTTTTGATTGTATTATTTGGTGTTTTGGAGACTAGCTTCTTGAGTTCTGTCAGATGTAGGGTTAGTAAATATCTTTTTACAGTCTGTGGGCTGCTGTTTTGTCTTGCTGACTGTGTCCTTTGCCTTATAGAAGTCTCTCAGTTTCAGGAGGTCACATTTATTAATTGTCAATCTCAGTGTCTGTGCTACTGGTGTTATGTTCAGGATGTGGTCTCTTGTACCAATTTTTTGGAGGGTACGTACCACCTACCTTTTCTTCTAAGAGGTTCGGTGTGACTGAATTTATGTTGAGGTCTTTTTATATGGAAAAACAAAAGACCCAGGACAGCCAAAACAACCATGCATAATAAAAGAATGTCAGGAGGCATCACCATCCCTGACTTCAAGCTCTATTATAGAGTTATAGTCCTGAAAACAGCTTGGTATTAGCACAAAAATAGGCAGGTAGACTAATAGAATTGAATTGAAAATCCTGATAATAACCTCACACCTATGATCACCTGATTTTTGACAAGAAACTAAAATTATACAATGGAAAAGAAAGCCTCTTCAACAAATGGTGCTGGCATCATTGGATGCTGGTGTGTAGAAGACTGTACATAAACCCATATCTATCAACATGCACAAAGTTTAGTCTAAAATATGATATTTTATAATATTATAAACTTCATGTCTGAATATATACATTTAAGTTCCACATGTGTTGTCCATTTTTAAATTAAGATTTATACACTGTAGTTGTTATGAAGAGCCTTAATTGTTTTTGATTTTAAGGAAGTCTACCACATTTCCTCTATATACTTTGGTATCATTTCTTCATAACCATATTTCTTTGTGGTGGGAATATTTTAGGTAGATCTATGAATGGCTTTCTGAAAATACATAGAACTTAGATGGTGGTAGAGTTTTGCAGATAAAATTAAGTAACTAATATGCTTACTGAGTCAAGTAGATAATGTTCATGAATTTATTTGAACCATACTAGCCTCAAAAAAGCTGCATTTTGACAGTATTTTAAAATACACATGAAGTAGTTAGCATTGTAAATTGGACATAAACCTGCTATTTGAAAATGGAATATCAATTAAGAGACTGCTCTGGTCACATTGATCCTTGGGCTTGTCTTGACTGCAAACTACTATAAGAAGATAGAACCCACTGTGAAAATGGTTTTGTGGAGTTAAGAAAGCTAGCTAAGAATAGGTCTGTTAGGCAGATAGGAAATGGCATTTCCTCATGATTTTTCTTCAACTTTAAATTCCTGCCTGTGTTCCAACTCTGACATCCTTCAGTGATGGACTGTGACCTGAGAAAGTAAGACAAATAAACCATTTTCTCACAGGTTGGCTTGGTCAGAGTGGTTTATCATATATAAAGAAAGGAAGCTAGAAAAATTCATATGGATATGGAGTTTGTGAAGGACTCCAACAGTTCAAGAAGAATCCCAAGTTTTGGCCCAGTGGACTACATGAAAATATACACTCTATAGCATAAATGGAAATAATAAATACTAAAGAGGGAACACACAAAATAGTTAACCTTTACCAGGTATAGACAGAAACCAGGTATATTTAGAATCTAAAATGTACCAAAATTAAAGGCAAGTGGAAATTTTTTATAAACAAAAAGCAAGCAAAATTCAAAGAACATTCTGAGAAGGTGGTATACAGATACCTAAGAACATGCTCAGCCTCTCCAGGCTTCATGAAAATACAAATTGAGAGTACAATAAGATTACATTTCACTTCTGTCATTGACAATAATTATTGTTACATACACACACACACACACACACACACACACACACACACACACACACACGGGGGGGGGGACTTTAAGGATGTGGAGAGAAAAGTCTAAATATTTATATTGATACTTGGAGTGTAAAATGTATGACAAATATAGAAATTATAGAAAGTAGTGGGAGATTTCCTCAAAACCCCAGAAATAGAAACAGCATAGGATCCTGCTGACTGCTTCCTGGGAATATATCCAAAGGAAAGTAAGCCATCGTATGACAGGGACAAGTACTCAGTCATGTTTACTGTGGTACAATCACAGTCAAGCAACAGAATCAGCCTATATGTTCATCTGCAGCCCCCAAAATGAGGAAAATTTGATATATAGAAACAATGAAACTGTATTCAATGACAAAGTAAACTTGAATTATGCCATTTGTAAAAAAAAATGGGTAAAACTGGAAGTCATCATATTAATTCCCATGATTTCTCTCATGTGGGACATAGTTTTATATAAACACATAAATAATTGTCTAGGAAAACAGCTGAACCAGTGAGAAGAGAAGATGTGTAGGGCAGCATGATGTCGAGCAAATAAGACCAAAGCACAGGTTTGCTTGAATAAATGTCTTTATGAAACCCAAACCCTGTACCTTGAATATATGCTATTTTTTTACAGCTCCTTTCTCAAATGTTAGTGGAAAAGGAGGTAACAGAGACTGAACATGAAATGAAAGGTTTGGCCAGCAAATTGCAAAGCTAAAATGCAACCTCAAATTCTTCCATTGCACAAAGTGAGCTGAGTGAAAGCCAGGCAGGTAATGGTGAGCTCAGACCTGAGTTTTAGGATCAGAATTTTGTAAACAATCCTTTGAGCGGGGAAGATGGTTCATCCCCTGAGATTTCAGATGTCAGTTCAAAGAAGGCAAAGTCTGATTTTGGCCTTGAGAGACTTTAAGTAGAATATCCAAGACAGATTGGTGAGAACCCTGACCTTCATGGTTGGTAAGTATATATTCTCATTGTTGATTATGAAATCATTGTTAATTTAATACACCAACTGAAAGTGGCTTCACACAGTATTCAAGGATGAATATCTTCCTTCACATGAGCAAACATGGCAGTTATACTTTCTCCATGCCTATAAAAGGAGATGTGAGTATATGACCCCAGATCATACAATTCTTTCATGTGTATTTGTACTTGAGAACCTTACTTAGTAAGGCAGGAAAATATGGATTACACACCAAATATTCCCACCACCCTATTGCTGACAGTAAAGTCGGTAGTATACTTCTTGGATCACCAAATATTTGTGGTATCTTGATATACTTTCCAATAATTATATTTTGATTAGATTAGCAAATTTCCTTCCTTTCCCCACTAAGAATAAGCCTAAATATAGAATCACTGAAGAAAACACAAACCAATTATTTTCAAAATTTTTCAGTCACATTCAATAAACCAACCAGTTTCTTTCCAACATCATTTACCCAATGGGATATCAGTGTCATCATAGAATCAGTAGAAATCTTTCTCATCTCCATTTGCTCTGTTTCTGTCCAAAATTTTACTGCCATATCTGACCATCTGAGGTCCAGAGAAAGGACAGTTAGGTGAAATGCTATTTTGTAAATTTTAGTAAACTTTGTCAACTGTCATTATTTTGATCACTAGGCATCTCTAAAGCAACCATACCTTTACTTTTAATTAATCATTGTCTCCCCTAAAAATATATTTATGCTTATACCTGGTGGTTCAAGGATCTGTTTATCCTAGCCACACCAAAGACATGTGATTAAGCCTAGACTGGTAATGTTATTCGGCTCTCTGGTCAGAGAATATGATCTGGAAATGAATAAATGATGAGTGAATATGGACTCTCTCAGCATGGGCCAATCAGAAATATCACTCAATATGTTTTCAGTGCTTAGGCAAATGTTGCATGTACTTTTAAGCTAATAGGACTTCAGAAATACAAGTAAAAAAGTATTATTTGCAACCTCAAATGCTGCCCTGTGGAAAAATAAAACCAGAAACATAAAAAAAAATAGGTTCAATCAGATGGGAGGATAAACACCCCTGTCTCTCTTCAGGGAAGTTGAATATTTAGGTATACAGTTTGAGTATATAAGTAGAACCTTTTTTAATTTGGTTAACCAAGCTAGCTTCCCATAGCTTAATTAGACTTGTGAACACAGATCACATTTTTCAAACTCATTATATCACAAGCATGCTCAGGGATACTAATTTTGGCTACAGTTTTTCAAATATAAAATTGAGAAATGCTTGTCTAATTCATCTGCTTCCTAAGACCACAAAATGTAAAATGATCATAACTTTTTTATGTTTTTTGAGAATTCATACATGTATACAATGAAATATGAACAAATCAATTCCCATTTCTTCCTGCATCCTGGGTTTAGATATAGTTGTAAGACATAATAAAAAGAAATTAATTTATTATACATTTTATAAGGTTTCCCTAATTGCAACATTTTTGTTTAATGACAGTATATTACAAGTAGGATACTGACAGGTATAGTTCATTATTTTGCTTTCTATTCTACATTATGATATGTGATATATTTTGATAAGTTAGGTAAGTTTAATCATTATTATATAGTATATATATATGGTTTTCATTGCTTAGTACATTTCCTATAAGATGGCTCCTGTTGTTTTTGTGTATCCTTATTGTTATTCATTTTTATTGCTGAATAATATTTAGAGTATGGCTATACTACATGTTTAAATAATTCACTCATTACTGTTGTCAGCATTTTTATACAATAGATTATTAGACCAATGAAAAATTACTTTATATTGTGATGTTATATAAGCAAAGATTTTCTTATCTTGAGTTCAAAATATCGATGAGTTTAATTGTTGTATCTCAAATTTTTTTCTTGTAGAAAAAAACAGTTTTTAGGGGTTTATACTCCTTTTGTTTTAGGGAGAAGGACTTTATGGTTTTTCCAGTCTCACTATCAGTGGATGAAGGATCCAGATTCCCTCTATCCTAATTTGAAGTTGTCTTTAGCTTTGCTGGTATCTCTGCTGGAGTCATTCTGACAGTCTTTTAAATCAAATTTGAAATTTTATAATATTACATTATTAGATCATTTTAAATTTTATTTGTGACAATTTTTAAAATGTATTTCAAACACTTTTGAACATTCTCTTTCCTTGTGTTCAGTATTCTGAGTTTCAAATATTTTCTCCAATTTAAGAACATTTCTTACGTACTTTTCAAATGGGCTACAGCAAATAAAAGGTTTTTATACTTTGTTAAGACCCATGGATTTATTTTCTTTCCATAGGAGGTTGGCCTGGTACTTTGTTGTGGTTTTCTGTGTCTGATTCCATTAATTACTGGATGAAAGCTTTATGATGACTGATGGGGTATTCATCAATCTGGTTATAGGGCTAGGCCAGTTCAGGCATCCCCTCTAATATCTCTAGGAGTCTTTGTTGGGGTTCTCCTTGTGGATTCTGTTTTTCCATACATCAGTTCACTGTTAAGGTATAAAAATAAGATTTATTGTGAGTGTTGTGTCTTGTGGCTTTGTTTGATGAGTTTACATCCTAAAGGTGTATTTATTCTATTAACTCTCCAACATGCATAATCTTTGGTAAAGAAGGGTTGTTGTCCTTTCAAATGTTCATGCTTTTAATTGTTACTAAAATGCTCAGTGTTTGAAGCTTCAAATGCTCTGCTGGTAAGAGTGGAGTCAGTGAATATCATCACCCTTTATGTAGTTTCAAAGAGAATGTACTCAGGCTTTTATCATTATTTATGAGGTTCACTTGAGGAGTTTCTGGGTTGCTTATTCTTTTTCAGATTGATGTGGTTCCTTTTCATTTTAACCTCCTAGAAAGCTTTGTTTGTTTGTCCTAATCCATGAACAGCTATTGGTGTGAGGAAATTTTAGTTTAAAGATATTTTATGATTTTAGAAAGAACTAGAAAAATTTCCCAGATTTCTGGGATGTTTAAGTGCACCTCATCCATTTTCCCTATTTTTTTCCTGGATTAGCTAATTTGCTATAATTTGAATAATCACAACTCCTTTTAAAATAAAGTGTTTTACATTATTCATCCAGGCCTGCATATATTCTTTAGATGAAATATACTTTTAAAAGACCCTCATAGTTTAATGGGGGTAATAATTATGTATTATAAAATTAAGAATATTAAAGACCGGCATGTGAATAGATGTTGAAAATGCATGCAGTAGTTGATATGACACAGCCACATGGATTTGAAAGACTATAAAAGGCTCTGGGGGGACACAGCTAATTACAATGCATTAAACAAAACAATTGTGATTTCTACGAAAAATCCCTTCTGAGACTCAATCCCAATTCAGCAGAGAGTCCCTGTGAAAATGAAAATGGTATACATACAAGTTATAATAATAGAAGATATAAATTCCCAAAGCAGATTTCTTCAAAAACAGCAGGAAAACCAAAGATGATGGAAACACTTAGATTTCCTCTCAGATATATTATAATGTATGACCCAATGAAAGTTAAGCAAGAGAGGCTGAACTGAGACACAGTGGGACAATAAAAGATTAAAAACAGAAAGGACAGCTACACATGTGTCCAACACATATGTGAGTCAAAGGGGCTACAGTCACTCTCACTTTTTTTTGACTAATTTATTGTGTTTTTCTTCTAATAAGGTGCAATTAAAATAGCTATATTTTCATTTTATAAACCATCTTCCAATAAATCTTTGTTCCTTGAGATAAAGTGACCAAAAATTGATAACGCAATTATACTCCTTGACACAGGGTCAAAGTTTAGACAGATCCTGTAATAAGGAAAATTGTTTCCAAAAAGTCAAGGTAGAAGGCAGAAATAGATATAGCTATGCTCCAGTAAAAGAAAGGTTAATATTTGAACATCAAATCTTCCCAAGAGACATGTATTCAAAAACTTGTCCATAGATGGTGGTACTACTTTGTAATTTTTGTAGTGTTTATTAACATTTGGGAATTAAAGTCTATAAGGAGGAATATGTATGCCTTAAGAATTATACACCTAAGGGCTGGAGAGATGGCTCAGAGGTTAAGAGCACTGACTGCTCTTACAGAGGTCATGAGTTCAATTTCCAGCAACCACATGGTGGCTCATAACCATCCGTTATTAGATCTGGTGCCATATTCTGGTGTGCAGATATACATGGAAGCAGAATGTTGTATACATAATGAATACAAAAATCTTTAAAAAAAAAGAATGCTACACGTAGCATATTTTAGCTCTATCTATCTCTCTATTTATCTATCTATCAACCCTTTAAATGTTTCTCCCCTCTCTTATTCTTGTCTTCCATGAAGCAGAGAGCTTCTTCTTTAAAATCACATAACATCATGGTATTCTTCAACACTATTGGCTGTGAATTCCTGGAACCAAGGAGAATACTTGGAAATCTCTGAAGATGTGAGCCAAAATAAGCCTTCCACATTATTTTTTTTCTGCAAATTATTTAGTGACAACTGTGGTAAAACTGGCCAACACAAAGCGATATCTCATGAAAATCATGAAGACAACTTTTATGGTATAGACTTTCATTGATTTGGGATAAAGGAAATCAGTGTTGGCAGCTGGAGCTGGAACTGAAAGTACATATAACACAAAGTGTTGAGAAAAAAATAAATGTATCAAAAGAAAAATTATCTGAAAGAATCAGAGAGAAATTTGTCTTCTTAAATCCTCAATGATGACAGGCAGCCCTAAGTTCTAAAGTTTACATTTCATTAATCTTTTCTTTAATTTTGTCTTATTACATTTACATTTTTAGTTTTAAAAATATAACTGTTTTGTTAATTTCCTTTTTGGATAAATACCATGTAAATTTTGTACTATTAATTGTATACTTAACCTTGCAAATTTCACATGCTTGTTTCTACTGGCTACTTTTTCAAGCTCTGAGAATGTCCATATAAATAAGTACATCATATGTCCTTGTTCATTCCCTATAATGAAGTAAAATCTTGTGCCCTCAATGGAAATAATTCACTGAAAATAGAGTGAAACACACTAAAAATAC
This sequence comes from Cricetulus griseus, assembly GCF_003668045.3. Taxonomy (NCBI): domain Eukaryota; kingdom Metazoa; phylum Chordata; class Mammalia; order Rodentia; family Cricetidae; genus Cricetulus; species Cricetulus griseus. Next base: position 78,203,190 of record NC_048595.1, on the reverse strand, counting down.
CACAAAAACTAGAATTCAGGGTTACTTGGGTCAAGATTTAAGTTCAGCTTCTTTTTATTTTGTAATTGAATTTACTCTATCATTTGATTCTATGTTGGATAACAATGAAAAAATTCACAATAGTAGATGAACATAAATTTAGTTATTTACCCCTCTTTTAAGTAAATAGACATCTCTACATCTTAAAATTAAATCACGGAAAACATGTAGCAACTTTATGAACTTTATCTTCTATACTGAATACCTGAAAACCAGCCATGTTTCTTGTCTAACCTTCTCAGAGAAAAGCCACTACCTCTAAAGTTTTTATTTTCATTGAATTAAAATCCCAAAGTGTAAGCAAAATATGCTATAACCATAGAAAATATAGATGTTCGCCTGCAATGATATCACAGTGGTTAAGGGCACTGGGTGCCTTTCTAGTGGACCTGGATTTGATAGTCATCTACTATTGTGAAAAATTAATGAATGAATATGCACTATTTCTTCAGTAAATACTAAACTAAAGTTCAACAAAAATATTCAAACTTTTAGAGATTTAAAATAACTAGAGTAACTCTTGTTGCAACTTTTCATGAAATGCATTTAAAACCTTTCAGGCATTGTGGAGAATGTGGTGGAGACATGACCCAGGCTCACAGATATACCTTCAAAGTGGGCCAAAGGGCATCATGATAACAGAAGGAGAAGGTGAATAAGTTGCTCCAAGAGGAAACAGCTGGAGCTGGTTTCTGAATGCTAAACAGTTTCAGAATGTGGCTTTGATTCAAGAAAGGCAAATCTTCAAAACTTAAACTTTAAGGTGTGTTCTGAACATCTACAAGACCCTAAAACTGTGTTGGGAATCTCCTGTGGAGAGGTTTCCTTAGGTCATTTTCTTAACTCTTCTCTTCTGCATTGGCTGAACAATGTAAGATAAATGGCCTTTGTCTGATATTTTCTTCTCTGATCCAAACACAATGCTGGAAGGGCAAAGGTCTGGCAACATTCAATGGGGAAATATAAGATAAAACAACTGCTAAGATGTCTCAATTTAAGGCAGCATCAAAAGGATCCATTTATTTAGTTTTTAATATACAGTAGGTAAAGTGTTAAGCATTTATAAAAGGTTTTTTATTAACAGAAGGACAGCTGTAAATACTTATAATCTATGTGTGCTAGGTGAGAATGCAGTTCCAGAGGATGATGGCTTTACTCAGACATACTGAACATGGAACAGGAATTTAAGCCAATCACAGTATATCCCGAAAGTATATCATCTAAACCATTCCCTGCATTGTACTTTGCTGTTCAGGCTTTACACTCAGTGTCTCACACAGGGGTTGGTGTCCTGGTTCTGTCCTCATTCAAATTTCCCTATATTCTGTACCTCCTAGAATACCTGTACATGATATTAGAATATTTAACATCCAAAGTGTTGTTTATGTCATGTAGCCCCTCTTTCTTATTAAAAAACCTATTTATGTGTATGATATTTTACCAGCATAATGAATGCACCATATGCATACTATTGCCTAGGGAGTACAGAAGAAGTTGTCAGATCCCGTGGATGTGAGGTTATGGGACATAAAATATGTATTGGATATTGAACACTCCTCTGAAATAGCAGCAAGTGTTCTTAATGATGAGCCAACACTCCTGCTCCGAGGCTTTCAGTTTTAAAGGGAATGGTAATAATGTTTAAAGTTTTTCTTTCCACCATTACATCAGAAAACCTTATTTAAAGATAACCCAAGTCAAGTATTTATTTAATTCAAAAACATTTGAGTACCTGGAGATGAATAAATAGATAAGACAGTCTAAAATGATGAAGACAATATGTCATAATTTTCATTAAGATCATTAGGTTAGTTAGAAAAGAAGCCTTGATTAACAATTCGAAAAGTCTTAGTATCTAGTATGAAGAAAGAACAGGAAGGATTAATCAAGCATTAGATATTATCCCATCACCATGTCATACATTTGGAGAATTTAGTTTTACTTCTAAAATAGTTTATAAATGACAGAAAAGGGAATTGAACCTCTTGGAGAACTGAGGTGTTTGACTATATTTCTTCATATCCACTTAAATGGTCCATTGCAGAAAACGTTGATTTAGAAGTATATCAAACAAAAGAAAAAACAAACTGAACAAGTGAAATGTGTATCAGCTATAGTCTATGCACAATTATCATCCAAGTTCAAGGCCTTTATAAAACAAAAACTTTCTAAAATATCACTATCTTATGCTGCAACACATAGGAAAACCAGCTTTGGACACCATGCCCCTTTCTGTCTCACTTTATATCTCTAAGTAAGAGTGTTCATTTTCTTAGACTTGAAAGCCTTATATTCCTAGAATTGCGCTTTATATAAGAAGACCAGTGACTTTCAAAGAAATAACAATTAAAAAATAAGTGGATTTTATTAATCTTCCAGTTTTTCTCTTTATTTTCCCTTTTATTAAATATAGACTCTTTTATCATAAAATATATTCTGAACACCTCCTTCTACATCTTCCATATTCTCTCCATCTCATCTCCCATTGGATCCACTCCCTTTCTATTTTTCCTCATAAATGAACAGGCTTCTAAGAGATAACAATAATATAATATATAAGATGATAGATGATAAAACTAAAAATGTCAAAGTTGAACAAAACAAGTCAACAGAAAAATAAAAGATCTCCATTAAAAATCTAAGAATTAGACTCACTTGTTCACACCAGACTGTGAAAAGGAGTTTGGGAGTTCCATAAAACTACAAAACTGAAAGCTCTGGTATATATTCGGAGGATCTGGTGCAGACCTGGGTAGTCCCTGTGATTGCCATTTCAGTATCTGAGTTCATAAGAGCTCTGCTCAGTTATTATAGAGGGCCTTCTTTTCTTGTTGTCCTTCATCTGTGTCTCCCCAACTCCTTCTGCCACTCCATCCCCTTCTTCCTCCTATTTTTCAGGATTCCCTTAGCTCTGAGAGGAGGAATTTGATGGGAACATCTTATCTTTGAACTCTATGTTTCAAAGTCTCTCTCTTTCTTTGTGTCTCTGTGTAATGTCTGGCTGTAACTCTCTGTGTTCCCATGTGCTCTCTCATGATGACTTAACAAAAGGCAATTATGAGTATATCAAATCATTGGGTAGCAATTTATTACATTTTTCCTAAACCAGTAGTATTTAGATTTAACCTATGTCTCTGGACTATCTATTCTGTCAGTTAACACAAGCAGTGTCAGATATGAGTTCCATTTCGTGGAATGGGCCTTAAGTCAAATGAATTGGTTGCTTCCACAGGGTTTGTGAAACAATCATTGTAGCATATTTTGCAGGCAGGACAATATTTTAACCAACATTAAGATAGCCATCTACAAAATGGTCTGATAAAAGAGTAAAAGGTCATAGATTCAAATTTTGCTAGAATTTAATCTATACTAGGAAAAAATTTGCTTTGTCCTTTGTATAAAGATGATGGGGATTGTCTTTCTCTTTGTAAATGTATATGTTTATCATATTGTTTAATGAATAAAAACTCATTTGGCCAATGAGACAGGAAGATAGGTGGGTCTAGGAGGCAAGGGAAATTCTGCGAAAGGTGGGCAGAGTGAGCATATGACAGAGTCCCCATGCTGCCAAAGAGGTGACAATTTGCAGGGGCATTACCAGCAAGCCGCAGCCTCATAGAAATACATACATTGTTAGAAATGAGTTAATAATTAAGACAAAACTGGCCAATAAGAAGCACTAGACACAGTCCAACAATTTTATAACAAATATACCATTTTTTGTGTTATTTTGGGGCTGAAGCATCTGTGGGCTAAGCTGGAAACTCCAGCAACATAAGGATATGCATTATCAATAGTGATATGATATCATTTGATACCATATTTTAAAAAATGAATATAAGCTGCTTTTAGTTATCAATCTTAATAATCATGGACAAACCAGCAAATGATTAATTATTTGAATTAGACATGTCAAAATCTGGAATAATGAAACATTTATCTAGCTGTTGATGCATTTATACACTTCATGGCCATAAAATGAATTTAGAATCAAAATAATCTTTGAGCAGAATTCAGTGGAAGACTCCATAGCAATGAAACTCATTTCAAAATGTATATTTATGTATATCTCTATTAATTATATAGCAAAGCCACCTGAAATGGACATCATCTTTATAACTTCTAGGAGCAAATCATATGGTTGGTAAATAGGAGATAAGGGGAATCTTCTGGAACATATAACAATTAATTTAGAATCATCTCCATTTTTCTCATCTGTTGAGGAAGAATGGTTACTTAATTTTGATGTCTTCCTTGGTGTGAGCATTACTGAGTTATACAAATGGGGCAGGCAAACTCAAGCTTGGAACCGTAGCCAGGAGGTTCTGACCTGAAAGTAACTCATTGTCTCAGTAATACTAATGTTAATATTATAAGGTGTTTCCATAATGTGGACAAATAGATATTCAAAGAACAACATTCATTTATTGTTCTTCCTTATACATTCCTACTGTGTTTCACTTACGTTTTTATATGCTTTCCCTTGTTGTACCCCAAAATAATGTTAGTCTTTATGTTCAGTTTATATGAAATCCCATAATCAAACCTGAGACTCTTCTGATATCTCAATAACTTCTCATGATGTTCAGAGTACACAATTTATCCCATTCACAATGGGTCACTAACAAAGTTTAATTTATGTATTTATAGGTGCATGAAATCAAACAACTAAACACAGAAGAGGACAGACGTTACAAATAATTATACCCATGTTCAAATAGATAGATATAAAGTAGATTTTTCATTTTCCACCTCAGGAAACAAATCACCTGATCATGTTAAAAATTGGATGGTGATTTAGCAAAATCTTTCTTTGTGACTTTTACTCTATATTTACAGAACCTTTGTCATCTCATAACCTTAAATCACCAAGAACACCTACATCTACTACTCCATGTTGGAATTTTCCCTCCCTTTAATTATTACTGTGACACTTTCATTTGGATGTGTTTAGATATGTCAGCCTTAGTATAACCAAAGGTAAGCCTATTCCTGCCCAAACTATAAACTATCTTATACATCACAGCCAGCATCCATTTCCCCCTTTATACTGTCTCCTGCTACTGAGAACTTCAACATATGTCTTGTCTATTTTTGATATTTTTCCCACAAATAGCTATCACACTTGTCTGTCACCATCATTCTTGGAGTCACTGATAATGGTTTTACAAAAATTATACTTTCACCCTTCTGTTTATTCTCAATCCACTGATCATTAAATGTCCTATTAAGGAAAAATCCACTTCTCTTTCTAAAATCCTTTCTAATGCAGTTAGATAATCTCACTATTCTCCCATCTATGTACTTGGTTCCTGCATTGGTGGTTTAATTCAGGTCAACATAGTACTCTATGACTGCTTCATGCATCCAAATCCTTGCATTTGATAACTCTTTGTTTTGACTGCTGTTCTTCCAGGTATTGACTGGCCCCATACATTTATTTATTTAATTTACTGTGTACCTCTCTCTTGAGTCATTATTGTTTACTCACTGCATTTACAGCCCAGAAGCACACCTCTTAAAAATGACGTTAGCCATGTTTTCTCCTCAATAATGAAGGTAACATTCGTTAGATTAGTTTTGATCTTGAGAATTGCCTTTTGTTCTATAATTAGTTGCTTTTGAAATTCAAGGATTATTTTTTTCAACAGATTTAAGACTTATAATACATGTTCATTTTTTTTTTTACCCTAAAAAGAAGAATTCAATAAAGGAGGGAAACCTAGATGGAAGAAACTAGGGAGGGAGAAAAATACATATATTTAAACTGTTATTAGCATGCTCCTAAGAAGGAAGCTAGTCTTATATCATTCAAAATTAGTTGTAAAAATATGGCAACAAAAATTGATTTTTCTTTTGGTTTTGCAAGGCTCAGTTTGTGTGTCTAAGAAAGAAATACAATGCTATGGATTTTATTATTCCAATTCTTAATTTTGTATTTTAATAATTTTATTTTTGAGATTATAATTATTTGGTATTCCCCCTTCCCTTTGCCCCCTCCAAAGATACCCATGTAACTCTCCTTGCACCCTTTCAAATTTATGACTGCTTTTCTTTTAATTATGTATGTGCATATATGTATGTTCCTTGCTACATAAATAGAACCTTCTAATTATGCAGAATATCATTTGTACATACATGTTTTCAGTTTTTATAGGAATATTATGAAGGCTGATATAGGCATATGCCAGTAAATAGTAGTTATTTCTGTAGGTGGTATAAAACGGTACTTAGCACCTTTGTTTGGGATTTCATCATAACTTGCATTAAAATATGGTTGTATTAAATTTTTAGCAATGAAATCATAATATTCACTGATGATGTTGGCATATATTTTTTACAAGAAAAGTTGCAAAATACAGTATGGGCAAAAGCAATAGATTGAGCACTGTTGCTCAATTCAAAAATCCACAAATTAAATACCCATTAATATTTGCTGTCATAGCACACCAAACCTAACTGGTCCTGGCATGGAATTTTCCATAAATCTTAGGCTCATATAATGAATATTCACAATTTTCACTAATTCTGCCTTAGAATCTGCTCTGGGTGGCAGGAGTTTATCCCCAAATAACATGCTCAAATCAAAGCCAGTTCTGAAACACATCCAGCTGCTATCAACTTATTATTTACCATCACAACAAAATGATTGCCTTTGCTGGAAGTGAGTTTTGACCATTGTTTTAACTCCTTTATTAATGCTAAGGAGTGTTTTGCCTGCATCTATGTCCGTGCACCACATGCACATGATATGCACAGAGGTCAGAAGAGGGAGTTAAAATTCCTAGTGTCAGAAACACATGGTTAGCAGCCACCATGCCGATATTGGGAATTGAACACCAGTCGAAAAGAAGGAAAGCTAGCATTCATAACAGTGGCGACATCTCTCCAGTCCCTCCGCATTTTCTTGTCTTTTGCTCTCTACAACATTTTATTTGAGTGTGTATAATGTATATAATAACAAAGTGAAGTAAAACTTGAACACAAATCTAGAGGCATGAAGAAGGAATTTTGCAAATGAGAGTTCCAGCCTTAGCAGTGAACGCATCATATCTTTCCACTTAAAAACAAATCAACACCATGTTTTTGTCAACTCTGTGCCTCCAAGAAATGAAAAGAAAACTGCAAAAGTGAAGAACAAAATGAGTAAATATAAGTGAAATAGGGACAGAATTTCTGTCACCTGAGTAAAATGCTGTAGAGATGACCAGGAGCAATCCTGGCTGAATTCATACAGCCTCATCACTAAATTACTGCACTTCCCCCTTCCTTACATTTTATTCAGGCTTCTACCAAGGACAGGAGCAAATACTGGTGCTATTAATAGAAGAAGTGTGTTCTCCTCCTGTTCAGCTATTTAAAGAAATGTTCAGCTGCAAGGTGTACTGACTTAGTGCAGCTTATCTTCTTCAACCCAGATAGAACTCCCTGCTTCTACCTCCCATTATAACCTCTCTTAATGTATCTATAAGTGGCTCTCATTTTGTGATATAAAAGGTATGTGGGGGAACAAGTTGTTATTGTTTTCAGGTGCTGCTGATCATACTTGTGTGGCGTATAAACAGCCTTAATTGGATTCTTGGCTGAAAATGAATCATAAATTTACTTAGAAGACAAATGGTCAATGTTAAGGGAGATGTAGAATATTATTGTCATCAACTCCATGACCTTAATGTGTAACACACATAATTATTTTCTGGGACTAGAAATGATACCAGCTCTTACCATGTGGCTCGGCATTGTGGCTAGCTATAATGCAACAGACTTAGACCCCTGAATAGACTGCTGGATGTGGGTTAGACCTCATAGTTTTAGAAATCAACTTACTTATGTTTCTTGACATTTATCAAGCTTTTAAGACCTCATGCAATTATTGTTCCTTCCTCAATGTCTCAACAATTTTCCATCAATCAGTGGTGAATCACTGCTCAATCAGTCACTTTTACTCATGTTCTGTACATCAACCAGAGAGTCCATATCATGCTTTTCTTTTATAATATATAAACTTTCAAATGTTTATGTATTATATTAGAACTTCTTAAATTTCCGTCATCTTGCATTCGTTTATGACAGTTTACTGAAACTCCAGCCTGTCCTTCCTACCTGTCATTTACTCTTTATACTAACTAAATTATAGTTCCCAGCTTAATACCTACTAAATAGTTACAGTTATTTACAAAGATGTTCTCTTTTGTGTTGTTTATCTTCACAAAGAGTAACAAATTTTCCACAAAACAAAAGGAACAAAGCACAGCAAAACAATATTTGCTGAACTTTTATGTGTTGCCCAATACCATCCCAGGTCAACACAACCTGAGAAATGAAGATAAATATCTGAACATTACAACATTTTTATATAATTTCCAAATACATACTAAATGAATTCAGAAGGCCAAGATGAAAACATAACCAATTATTTTAACAAGCATATACCAAAGACTACATATGACATTTCCACTTAATGAGTTTTAGAATCTTTTCTTCATTTCTCTAAAGAATGTCACTGATAAAAATGTCATTGACACTGTAGATCACTTTTGATGTATTTCTCAGTAATCTGATGTTTGGATGTATAATAACTTTGGTTTTTTAATGTTCTCCCTAGTTTCTTCCAATAATATTCCTAGGGTTCCCCTTTGTTTTCATGGCCTGCTAGCCCTCAGTCCATAAATACAAAAGGGCAGAAGTGAGGGCAGACATCCTTTTGTGACATGTGAACACAACAGAGACAGTTATCTGGGGGACAAAATTCAGTAAATCAGCTTAACTTTATTCCAGAGTATAAGGAATATGTAGGATTGGGGAGCCCTTGAACAGAATCTGATTTGCATTATGTGCTATGGCCCTATCATAAGGATCCTAGAAAAAGTCTTAGTTATGGTGTGTTCAAAGAGAAGGATTCTAGCAGGAATCTGTGCCAAGGGTCAAGCTAAGGTAAATCAGGTATCTGGTCCTCTGGGCCCAGGGACATTGTACATATAAGGGTATATATAAGTACATATAAGGGTAGGTAAAGAGGAGGAAATTTCACAGGTGATGGAGGGAGTTTCCATGTCATCAAATTTTTGGAAAAAGCTGCCAGAAAATGATAAACTGCATCCTCTGGTCAGAAAGCAGGACTTTCCAACAGTATTCTGTAAGTTTTGTTGTAGATGTCTTTCACTTTAGTCACTACATTTAATTCTTAATATATTATGTATCTAGAATTATGTTTAACAGGATTGATATATTAATTTCCTTTCCAGGAAGTTCACTATTAATGTAAAACTAAGCCACTCTATTTTTGTCTGTTCTGATCTTTTTTCACATAACTTTCTTTGTTTGTTTATAACTTCTAACAACTTTGTGGTAGAATATTGGTGTTTATCTCTCTATGCACATCTTCATGGCATCAAGTGCCATTTAATAGATGGGTACATAAAGAGAAATTTGTTCCTATATACCAGACAGGACATATTGATCAGCCAAACAAAAGAAGTGGTTTCTATTATTTGCTACATGTGTGGGATTTCGGGTAATTAGCTGAAGTGAAATAAGATAGACAAAAAACAACAATTACCATATGATTTCCACTTTTTTGAAAGCTAATGAGTCAAACTTGTAGCAAAGTAAAAGGGATTGAAGACAACTATAAGTAGAAGAGTGTAAATATATTCATTAAAGAACAGGAAAATCCAGGGTAAGAACTTCTTTAATGGCCACGAAATATGCCTCAATTGTTAAGAGCATTTTCTGCTTTTGAAGCGGACCATAGCTCAGTTCCCAGCACCCATACAGTTCTGGTCACAACTGCCTGTTACTCAAGATCTGATGATTTGACACCCTTTTCTTTCCTCTAAGGAAATTTGTACTTAAGTACATATACTTCATATATGTATAATTGAAAATAGATAACAATGTCTCAACAATTATCCTCAGCTCTACTTTAGCATTATAGAGTGACTATGAGTAAAAAAAACAATCCATAATGTATTTCAAAATGACTGAGGAATGAAAAGAAAAAATCCCAAATGTATAAGAATGATTACTGTTTGAAGAGGCTTACAAGATTTATTTGAATACTACCTTTTTATTCATTTATTACAATGATGTGATATACCCCACATAGTATGCTTACATCGTGTCACAATAAATTAAAATATATCACCACTCCTGAATTTATTATAGAATTATAAGAAGTATCATGGTAAGTGATTCATCCATTTTCCTATAAGCTCTAGGTTTTCAAAGTGTTCAATATGATTATGATCATGGGATTTTGTTACATGCTGCTTTTTTTGCTGAGGAAACAAGTTGAGAATAACATTTTAGTTCCCTTTCTGAAACGGAAATCCCTCTAAGAAGAAGATGTCAACCTTGCATAATCAGAAAGTATATGGTCTTCAGGTAAAATCTCCTTAGAGCATCCAGCCTTTAGATGCCCTATGCCAGGCCCCTCTGCTTGTTTCTGTGGAGGTATCTATAATGTCAAATCTAGACTTACTCTGCTTAGATGATATTTTAAAAGTAACATAAGGCTCAAACATATACAGTTTTAACTACGGCAAAATAATGACTTCTATTAGACCAATTTCCATATTTATCAGTTATTTCAGAGAAGGAAAAGTGGGTGACATTCAGCTTCTTTAAAAAAATAGCAGAATGGTACCTATCTATTGCTTCTGTGATTTGCAAATTCCAATGAATTAGGAAACATGCTAATTGCTGCATTATTAGCTACTTTTAACCCTTATTGGCTACACATGCATATATGTGTGTATGTATTGTAGAAATACATATTGGGTGAATACATAATATGTGTCTGTATTTATATGCAGATGTGGATGTATATGTATATAGCTTACTACCATTTTCTTTTGGTCTAGAAGCAAAATACACGTAAGAGATGCTATTGTCTTTCCTTCCCCCCACATATTCTCTCTTAATTATCAGTCACAGGACATTGTGGCATTTTGCATCTTAGACTTGTAACTTCTCCTGGTGCCTTCGGCCCTGAAGAAAAACATCATATTTAGCATGATAATGTAATTAAGGTCATATTCTACCTTCAGTCATCAATGTGCAAATGTTGCCTGACTAATGAGACAGTCTTACAGTGTCTCCCAGACTATCCTCTAACTGCACTAACAGTCATACTTTTCTCTGTGCCTTTTTGACAGGACTGAAAATGTGTCCTCCCCTCCAGCTCCAGGCAGAGTTAGAACTGTAAATGGAACCACTGGTTCAGTCATGAGGATTTTCAGAAAATGAGTTCTAAGGAAAATTAATTCATCCCCAGTGTCTCTTCTCAGAAACATTGTTTTCCAGTGCATCAAGTGGGAGATTTTGTATCGGACTATAGACTCAGAAGATATTCTGCAGGCAGGAACAGGCAGAGAACATACCGAAATACCCATCTGGAGGTAAATCAGCGAATTGAAGAGTCTGTTAAGATGTCAGTTTACCTTCTTGAGTTTTACATTTTTCTTCTTCCTGCAGCTTAAGCTTAGCCTTGTCTTCATACCACTGTTGAATTTCTGGGATCGTTTTCACCCTCTTATAAATCTGAGCTTTGATTGCTTGACAGAGATTTGGAAGAATTAATTAAGACCAACATTCAGATTCTTCACAGCATAGGAAAACACTATGCTAAATGTACGTAACAAATAAATATGGAGATTTGTTATGTGTTTAAAAATCATAAATAAGTTCATCACTAATTGTCTAGCAGTTTCTTTACTTTAAAACTCATCTACTGCTTTACTTGGTGGTGCTTGGGTGGCCTGCTAGCTCACTGTACCAGTAATTTTAGTGACAGAAATTCCTAAAGAAGAAAAGTGCCATAGATTTGGTGCAATGGGTGGAAAGGAGGAGCTATGAGAGACAGCATGTTCTAACTCCAAGAATTGCCATTACCAATGATCTGTGACAGGAAGCTCAAGGCAAGTTCTTCACTGATAACTTCAGAGATTTTACCTGAATGAAAATGACTGAGGAGAAGGCTAGCTGGGTGATCACTATAACCACCAGTAACTGGTTTCTATTGGAAATATATATTGGTTTACTGCTGTCATTGTCCATGTTTACAGATAATTTATTCTGTATTTTTGAATAAAGACAACTGTACATTTATGATAAAAATAAAACTCATCCTTTGTCTAATCCTAACAAAAAGTTAATATTTTTATATTTGCCTATACATTTGTAAAAACCAAGCATAGGAGCAAGTAGATTAAATATTGTCCTACACTACCTTTTTATTCTATAGTCTCTAATATGAACTCCATAATTCCATAACAGACAGTTTTTATAGCATATATCTATCAAGAACTTTTCTATGTTTAACCCCCTTCAAATTTTTACAAGGGTATTTTAATAGAATTGTTAATATGAGCTTGGATGCCCTAATTCATGAATCCTGAATTTGGCCTGTAGTTGTACTGATTCTTTTCCCTTCCTTCCTTCCTTCCTTCCTTCCTTCCTTCCTTCCTTCCTTCTTTCTTTCTTTCTTTCTTTCTTTCTTTCTTTCTTTTTTCTTTCCTTCCTACCTTTATTCCTTCATTCTTTTCTTCTTTCTGCCTTCCTTCATTCCTTTCTTCCTTTGTTTCTTTTTCCTTCCTTTCTTCTTTCTTCACTTATTTATTTGTGTGTGTATGGGTGACTTCCTTGCATGCCTGTCTGTATGTCACACATAAGCCTGATGCTCAGGTAAGCTAGAAGAAAGAATGCTTAGTCATTAGGAATTGGAAATAATTAGAAGGAAAAGGAGATGTGCCCTTGTTGGGGGTAGTTTTGGCCTTTTTAAATAATGTATTTATTTAACTTAGAAACAATCTTATTTTACATATCAATCCTTAGAGATTGATTCTCCCTCTAACCCTCCAATGCTGCCAAACGGCCCCTCCATCACCCCCCCATCCACTCCCCAGGGAGGTTAAGGTCTTCCATGGGGTATCATCAAGGTCTGTCACATCATTTGATGGGAGGGCCTACGCCTTCCTCTGTGTGTCTGAGTTGAGAGAGAATCCCTTTATGGGAAATGGGCTCCCAAAGTCCATTTGTGCACTAGGGATAAATACTGGTTCCACTGGCAGACGTTCCCATAGACTATGAACTGGCACCCGCATTCAGAGAACTTAGTTTGGTCCAATTCGGGTTCCCCAGCTTTAAAACTGGGGTCCCTGTGCTCTCACTTGGTTAGGTCAGCTGTTTCTGTGGATTTCTCCACAATGATCTTGATCACTTTGGTCATCATTCCTTTGTCTTCACAACTGGATTTCAGGAGTATGGCTTAGTGCTTAGCTGTGGGCTTCTGAACTGCTTCCATCAGCTACTGGGTGAAAGCTCTAGGATGGCATTTAGCGTAGTCATCATTATCATTATAGGGGAAAGGCATTTAAGTTAGCCTATCCACTATTGACTACATTCTTAGCTTGGGTCTTCCTTGTGGATCTCTGGACATTTCCCTAGTGCCAGATTTCTCTTTAAACCTAGAATGATTCCCTCTATTAAGGTATCTTATTTCTTGTTCTCCTCTATTCTTCCCCCAAATGAGTCTTCTTGATGCCTAATGTTCTCCTCCCCCCTCCCCTTCTCCCCTTCTCTGTTTCCTACATTCATCCCCTCACATGCTCCCAATTTGCTCAGGAAATCTTGTCCCTTTTTCCTTCTCCAGGGGACTATGTTATGTCCCTCATAGGCTCCTGCTTGTTTCCTAGCTTTTCTGGATGTGTGGGTTGTAGGGTGGTAGTCCTTTACTCTATGTTTAATATTTATATATAAGTGAGTACATAACATGCTAGTCTTTCTGTGACTGGGTTAACTCACTCAGGATAGTTTTATCCAGTTCCATCCATTTGAATGGAATTTTCAAGATTTCATTGATTTTTTTTCAAATGAGTAATACTTCATTGTGTAAATGTACCACATTTTCTGTATCCATTCTTTGGTTGAGGGGCATCTAAGTTACTTCCTGGTTCTGGCTGTTAAAATAATGCTGCTACGAACATAGTTAAACAGATGTCCTTGTTGTATGAATTTGCATTCTCTGGGTATATGTTCAAGTGTTTTGGTCTTGATAGAGGAAATGTATCATATGAGTTCATATGAGATGTGCTTTGGTGTTTGAAAAGCTCAATCAAGGCTCAATCTATCTCTCATCCTGTTTCTTAAGGATCCAGAAGTTAAATTCAGCTACTTCTCTGGTACCATATCTGCTTGTGAGCTACTATGCCTCCTGACATTATAATGAATCAAACCTCTGAAACTGTAAGCAAGTCCCAATTCAATGCTTTCTTTCATAAGAAAAAAACTGGAAACACTGTGTGAGATGTATTTAAGTATTTTGTAACTTAAGTTTAAGACTGATGATGTCTCTAACCAAGGTCATTCAGTATCAAATGGTGAGACATAAAATTTTAGTGGCTTCTTAAGTTGTGAGAAGAGAACTGAACATGTCAATGGCAGAGATAGAGACATGACAGGCTGACAGGTGTTCTCTGTGCTTCTCTTGTTTCCTATACAGACACATCAAACATGTCACCTTTTTAAATCAGAAGCACAGAGTAGCCTCTGAGTCCCCTCAGCAAAACTCTTAGTTTTCAAATAGTTTTATTAATCCAATTAGAATATTGTACAATGTATACTTATCATATTAATCCTCCTCCTTCAACTCTTCTAAGGTCTACCTTCACATACTCCTGAATCCTATGTTCTTTTTCATAATATTGCTGGGAACTCACATTATTCTGACCACATTCTACTCCAAGGTGTTGGTGCATAAACTGGAGTTGGTCAGCTTATCAGGAGTCACACACTTATGGAAACCTGAATTCTTTCCTCCTGAAGTCATAGGCTGTCCATAGCTCTTTTGTTAGGAATAGGTCAAGTGAGCCCCTCTCTCTTTCATTCTAGAATGCTGATTGTTTTGATCTCGGGCAGGCAAGCCATGGGTGTTATGAATTCATGATTGTAACAGTCCTTTGATATCCAAAGGACAATGTTTCACTCCTGCATTTTTTATGTTCTTTCAGGTGCTACTCATATGGTTATCCCTCAATTTTTGGTAGAGGGATAAGATAAATTTTTCCTGTGTAGCTTTGTCATACATAGACATTTGTGATATGTACTTTGAGCAGTTATGAGTTTCTGATTTAACTACTGTGCACTGTGAAAAACACTTACAGATAAGGTCTGAGAGATAGGATTTTAGATATCAGTTTGATGCTATGTTCCATTAATACAGTAGTAGCTTAATACCTGGGGTTCTAGTATGGGTTCTTAACCATTTATAATACACCAGGCATGTGTTTTCTCCTGCCTAGATATCTATAAATATGATTAAATGTGGCTTATTACCACCATAACATTTGTGCCACATACCCATGGGCATACCTTGCCATTCCAGTCATTATTATAGAATACTATGTCCAAAGCCAGGTAAGACTGTTGATGTTCTTTATTTACCAAAGACCGTATTGTACAATACAATATGAAATCTAGCTACTAGAAGGAGTCTAACTAGTCAAAACCAACTCAGTTTCTATTTATGCTGTAACCAATGTACATGGTATTTTCAGCAAAAAGATGTTAGTATCAAGTCCTGGTGGAAAATCAAGGTAAATGACAAGCAAGATAAAACTATGTATTATTTCCCTCAACATGAATTGTAAGTAATCTCTCATCTTATTCAGTACATCCATAAATATACAATAACACAGGACACTTAATTGTATTAATAAATGTACTAGTGAATTTACATAAGTCATTGATTCTGTCCTTCATTTTGTCATGGAGTCACAAGTGTGGGATAATTTAAACATTTCTGTCTTCCAGTTTGTTCTGTCTGCAACAAGAGACTTTAAACATACAGAAGGCCTGATGTTGTATGTCATATGGGGAAACTAGAATGTAACAGCGTTGGCACTGCCAATTTCAATCTCTCCTCTGATATCTGTTTCAGGTCAGTTTCTCTGGGCATTTGCAATGCTCTGGGGTAACACTGCACATGAGGGAAATTAAGTCTGATGCACTGTGTATATTGCCCAGACATCCTGGAGCAGCCAGGCCACTCAGGCTGGCAGATCCGTCTCCTTCTATCAGACTTTATTCCTATTCAATTAGGATTTGTGTCCTCCTATCAAACAGAAACAGCTCATATCCACACTGAACTCCTGTGATGTTTCTGATAGCCTTATCCAGTACTGGAGTTTAATCGGCCCCAGGTAGCTAAAAAAGAATTGATATAAAGTTTTTTATTGGGTGCCTGTCTTTTCTCTCTCCATCTCTTTACCTTCCATTGGTAAAAGGGATCCATCACGATAATTTCCCATTATGATGTTTGAAGTGTTTTGAATGTGAAATGCCTTTTTACTTAGAAAGAATTGATGCCTGTAACTTGTAATGTGTTAGCAGTTTGGTAGAGTGCTTGACAGCCCAAACTGCATTACAGGTAGCTAATCCCCATGGCTGAGCTCCATTAAAGAATAGATGGTATCTGTTAATACAGCCATAGAGTGTGGGTCATTGTGCTTAAAGCAGTCTAGCTGCTGGGAGAAAGATTATTATGTGACTTCATTCTATTTTCAACTTGGAAAATATACGGTAGATATACTAGTCATGATTGATTAAAGATACTAGCGGGGATTTTATGACTCTCCTGGCATGTGCCAGGTTTATATTTCCCACCAGGAAGAAAAATGTCCCCAACAGTTTAAAAGAGACTAATAGCAAACATCAGACAAAGGGCAGCTACCCAGATACTGCTCATTCTTTTGCCAGTAATTCTAATCATCCATTGCAAAAGATGAGAAGCTAATGCTTTTTGATTCCTATTCAGTAAAAGTACCCCATTAAGAAAAGAAACTTCTGGTTCAATATTGTAACCTTATCAATTTTTTCTATTGTTTAACTGCTATATGAGAAAAATAAGTATATTTTATATATTTACATGTATAAATACACATATATAACACATTAATACATATTTAAATATGTATATTTCAGTTATAGTCAATTACAGCTGGTGAGATTCTAGAATAATATTGTCAGCAACGACTCTGATAACATCCATATGTCATGATATTTTAACAATACATAATACAGAATGGATGGGAAACTGGAAGAGACAGATCACGGCATATTCCTCATCTTGATACAAATGTAATTAATAATTGAGTAACAATGACAACTGGCTCTTTCATTCAATCTACAGAAAATCCCTCTATAATATATTAAATCTAGACTATAAAGCAAGGCATTTTTGTCATGTTACATGTTACTTTGAGTACATCAGTTTGAATCACACACCAAAAATATTTTCAAGGGTAAGTTTCAGGTAAAAAACATTCCTCCTATTTCATAATGTGCTCATTTTATAATAAGCAGAGATTACATCTTAATACTTTTATAAATACCAGTTCTTCACTTATAAGAAACATGAATATAGTTTAAATTACCATATTTAAATGAGGTTGATTGATGATATAATATCTGTCTCCCTAATCTACTTCTGGTAAGTAAAATCTTACCTAATCATATTAAATATGCATAAAACAAATTTTATCCAGTTTAGGGTTATTCTATTGCATAATAATATTACTCAAAAATTTATTTCTTCAGAGGATATTGTATGCTCAATCAAAATTAAGAATTGACGTTGGCCATTCCAGTCTCTAATCAAGTATCTTAACATAATCCTCAGTTCCTCTGTTTGTCAATCTGTAAAATGGAAAACTAATAGCTATTACATAAATTGTAGTGGTGATTGAAAAGGGAAATATGATTAAAATATATGGACCACATGTTGAATGCCTAGGTTCTCCTTACTTGAATTTGTCTGTCTCATGATAGATGAATAAACTTACAGGTATATTGTTCCTCTCCCAGATGGGATTCAACATGTGTGGCAATTTCAAATTGTAACTAAAATCCAGATTACATAGTGATTATGTCTCTTTGTGTCAATTAAATCTAAAGACAATGATAGTTTTCCATTAATACTTCATTATTATCTATTGAGTCAGTGTGGCTTAACTAAAATATATATTCACTTGATCTCCTTAATTGTCTTATTGCTCTAGCTAGGACTTCAAGGACAATATTGAAGAGGTATGGAGAGAGTGGACAGCCTTGTCTTGTCCCCGATTTTAGAGGAATTGAATGGAGTTTCTCTCCATTTAATTGGATGTTGGCTGTTGGCTTGCTGTATATTGCTTTTATTATGTAGAGGTATGTTCCTGTTATCCCTGATTTCTCCAAGACCTTTATCATGAAGGGGTGTGGGATTTTGTCAAAGGCTTTTTCGGCATCTAGTGAGATGATCATGTGTTTTTTTTTTTTTTCTCAGTCTGTTTATGTGGTGGATTACATTCATGGATTTTTTTATGTTGAACCATCCTTGCATCCCTGGGATGAAGCCTACTTGATCATGGTGGATGACTTCTCTGATATGATCTTGTATTTGATTTGCTAGGATTTTTTTTTTGAGAATTTTTGCACCAATGTTCATGAGGGATATTGGTCTGTAGTTCTCTTTCTTAGTTGTGTCTTTGTGTGGTTTGGATATCAAAGTTATTGTAACAGAACTGTGCTGTTTTCTGGGATTTTGTTTTTCACTTTTGTTGTTGTTGTTTGTTTGTTTTTTGGTTTTGTTTTTTGGTTTTGTTTTTTGTTTCTTAAATGAATTGTGTCTCTACAATTTTGTGCAAATGACTGCAGACCCTGGAAAAGCTGTTGCTGCTATTGATGCATAACATATTGCCACTATTGCTCTCTCTCTCTCTCTCTCTATATATATATATATATATATATATATATATATATATGCTAATTGAAACTCAAATATGTGATGAATCCAAGGTGTTTCAGAGAGTGCTCACTTGTGCATGCAAATTTGATTTCATCTTTAGTAAGTAGTAAAGTTATATGCTTGCCAAAAAAATAAGTGACACACTGGAAGACAAATGTCACACAATTTCAATTTTATGTGTAACCTAGAAATGATGACTTATGGGAACAGATAGCAGAATTGTGACTATTCGGCTTCAATGTGAGTCTTTTAACAATGGGGAAACCATTGGTTTAAGGATATAAAACTGCAGTTGGACAAGAGGCATGGACTCTGTGTAGTCTTAAGGTCTACTGAGAGCATGATAAATATGGTTGATAACAATCTGCTATATTTTAAAAGTTGTGAGATAGTATAATTTAAGTGTTCTCAAAACAAAAATGATGAATATGTGTGATATAACATGTTAATTGGTTTAATTTAGCCATGCCATTGTGAACATACTGTATTGTGTATCATAATTGTGCATGACTTTATTTATGAGCTAAATAAATGAATGAAAAAATAAATAAATAAAAAAGTAATCTGAGTATGTTTTTGAAGAATTATTTTTATTAAATTAATTCAAAAAAGGATTTGCATTTGAAAGAAAGCAAGGAGTGGTGTGTGAGAGGACTTAGAGAGAAAAATTCGAAGGTACAAATGATAAAATTATCTCCAAAACTATGTATAGTTTTTATTAAGAAATAATTCTAGCTGGCATGGACAAGCACACATGTATTCATTGCTCTTATCATACTTTGTGAATAAAGTTACCAAATGAGACAAATTCCTGATGTCTTGACTTCCCTGACACCATGGAAAATAACCTGAGACTATGAACAACATTAAGCCTTTCTCCCTTAAATAGCTCTTGTCAGAATATTTTATCATACCATAGAAATGAAACTAAGACAATTAGTTATGAGATTTGTCTAAAAGAATTTGCCTATTATAAATACCTCACTATATGAGGGAACCCAGTCACAGAAAGACAAATACGGTATGTACTCACTTATATATGGAAATTAGAAATAGAGCAAAGTATTACCAGCCTATGATCCACACCTCCAGAGAAGCAAGGAAACAAGGAAGACCCTAAAAGAGACATAAATGCTTCCCCAGTATAGCAGAAAAGACAAGAGCCCCTGAACAAATTGGGAGCATGACAGGAGATGGGATGGAGGTAGGAGGAAGAGGAGAGGAAAAGGGGAGGAAGGGGGATAACATGAGGTATCAGAAAGATTGAGTTGGGATAAGAATATAGGAAAACAAGAAAAAAGACACATCAATATAGGGAGCCACTATAGTTTTAAAGAAAAATCTGGCACTAGGTAATTGTACCAAGATCTACAAGAATGATCTCCAACTAGGAACCTAAGCAATAGTGGAGAGGCTACCTTAAATGTTCATTCCCTATAATGTGAATGCCTTCCTAGAAACTTCATACAGTAGCTGATGGAACTAGAAGCAGAGATACACAGCTTAGCCCTGAGCCCAACTCCTGGAATCCAATTTCAGAGACGGAGGAGTAACCAACAAAGGGGTCAAGACCATGCTGGAAAAACCTGCTGAATAAGCTGACCTAAGCAAGTAGGAACTCATAGATTCTGGGCTTACAGCTGGGGAACTAACATAGGACCAAAGTAGGATCCCTAAACAGCCTTTATCTAGTATCTGATGGAAGCAGAAGCAGGCACAAACATCTAAGCACTGAGCCATACTCCTGGAATCCAGTTGTAGAGAGGGAGGATGGATGAGCAAAGCAGTAAAGACCTTACTGGAGAAACCTGCTTAACTGAACTAGTGCGAGCACAGGGACCCCAGTCATAAAGCAGGGGAACCAGCATTGTACTGAACCAACCCCTCTGTATGTGAGTGTCAGTTCAGAGGCATGGTAGGCTATGGGACCTTTCACAGCAGAACCAGTATTTATCTCTAGTGCAGAAATGGAATTTGGGAGCCCATTTCCTGTGAAGGGATACTATTTCAGGCCAGATACACAGAGGAGGGCCTAGCCCTTCCCTCAAATGATATGACAGACATTGATGATCCCCCCCCCATGGAAGGCTTCACTATCCTTGGGGAGAAGATGGGGGATGGGTTGGTTAGATGGTAGGTGTCATGTGTGGATGGCAGGGAGAGGGAAAAGGGAGATTGATCCGTAAAATGATTGTCTCTAAATATAAAAAGAAAAATATAATATGAATTTTTAATAAAAAATACCCAAGACAAAAAAGAAATACCTCATTATAATTGTGATCTTAATTGTAGACATAACCATGACTGATTTCTAAACAAATTTTATGTTTTAATAGATTCAAGAGACATAACTTAAAATTTCTCTAAATGTCCATATCTTACAATTTTCCCCCTTTCCCACAATTCTCTCTGGGCTTCACAGTAGATGGTTTATATGTTCCACTTGCAGCTACCATCAGATTTATGTATCAACCATTCAATCCAGAGGCTGGGAATCTAGTCTCTGGGTATAAACATAATTGATTGATTAAAGTTTAATTCACCTCTACTAGACATGTACACACACACACACAAATGCAGAGAGGGAGGGAGAGAGAGAAAGAGAGAGAGAGAGAGAGAGAGAGAGAGAGAGAGAGAATAAAAGGAGCAGAACTATTTGGAAGATGGGGGAGTAACATATACAAAATAAAGACTAAGAAGATATTGCAGGATGGAAAATTATCATAGTATATTATATACAAATAAGGAACTGTCTAAAAAACTTAAAATTATGTTTTCTAATGATGTCCAGATTATTTTATATTTTATTATATTGAATTATTTGCTTTGATACAACATCAGACCAAGTATCCAATAATGTATTGGCTAAAAATATCTCTAGGAAGACAATAACTACATTGTTTCTGCTTTTCTATTTCTGTTTTATCAGAAATTTTCATAAAGATATCTGTAAATCAATAATCAATATCTTCTCTTTAATTCTCTTATTTTCATAGAAATATAATAACACATGAACAAAGCAGAGACAAATACATCTCATACTGATAAACAGGCTAGCCAACAATAATCCAAGCATAGACTTTATGAACCAAATTTGCAGTGATCACCATATATATCCTTGGATAAAACTTTCACTTTAATTGAAAACAAAGAGATTGTGCTTAGAGAGGAAGAGGGAGAAGAAAATACAAAATAAACTGGTTATGGGGAGCAAATGCAGAAAGAGACAGGGTGAAAGGGGAAGGGATACAAATGGAGAGAGAGAGAGAGAGAGAGACAGAGACAGAGACAGAGACAGAGACAGAGACAGATAGACATAGAAACAGAGAAACAAAAATTTTGCCATTACCTTTGTTTAGCTTCAAACTGGACTTTTTAGGAAGTGATGCAAAACCAAGCTCCTTTCCCTACATGTCTCTCTGCTCTTTGATTGTAGTCTGATGTTACTTTCAGTTCTGCCTAGTGTGAATATTCTGTATGTCTCCTAAAAGACTTTTTTTCTGTCTTATTTTGATAATATTTTAATTTATAGGAAGTATACATACCTGTGTGAGGTATATTTGCATAGAAGTTCCAGTGCCCATAGGACAAAAGGCCATTCCTCCTCATGTAGCTTGAGTTAACATGAGGAGTCAACAGAGCTGGGAACTGGAAATGGACTCCAGTTCCTTTGAAGGGGCCTGAAGAAATCTTAACAACTGAAACACCTCTGTAATCTCCTTTTGCCCTCTCCTTGTTGATGACTGTGTACAAACATTATGTGTACTCTAATCTGTATCTGTCTAAGCCATTTAAACTGACATATACCCTCTGTTTTCTCCAGGTTTGACATCTACTCCTGTTTTGCTGACTTGAATTCTCTCATCATAAGGAAAACTTTGGCTGAGAGATGTTAGTTGCTTTTTCAGAGGATCAAAGTTCTCTTCTCAGCAGCCAAGTCAGATGGGGATTTAATATGTTCTTTACTTTCCTTATAATTGTATTTTAACCCCTACCTCTCTAGCTCTGCCTGTCTTGTCTCTGTCTTTTCTCTCTCTAGTTCTCTGTCTCACCCTGTCTGTCTGTGTTTCTGTCTCTCTTTCTCTCACCTTCTGTGAATGTGCGAGTGTATGCAGTCATATATATGTGTGTGCCTGTGCCTGTGTTTGTGAATGTGTGTGTTTGTTTGCATGTGTGTGCCTGCATATGTGTGTGTGTGTGTGTGTGTGTGTGTGTGTGTGTGTGTGTTTCTTGGTATTATGTGTAGTTCCTTCTGCATTCTACGGACATCCTCTACCACTGAGCTACACCTCAGGCCTTGTTTCTTATAGGTATGGGAATGCAGGAGCATTGGTTTTAGATATCAGAAAAAGTTGGTAGGCTTTATTAGAAACAAAGCATGTGTTAGTGACTGGCTTAAGAAAAAGCAGCTGACAAGAAATTCGCATTCTTTTTTTGTGTGTCCAGAGGGGCTCATGACAATGGGACAAAAATCAGGAAGTGGAAAAACATTAAAAATGGACAGTACATTACATCTGAGACATGTGATGGGATCTCAAAAGGGCAGAGAAGCTTCTCTTTAAAACCTGAAATGGATTTTCACTAAGACAGGTAGCTTAAAAGAGAACAGTGTCCACAGACATGATGACATTGCAGAGGATGTCCAGACAAGTCTTTAGAGACATCACTAAAGGAAAATATATGACTTTTCTATCCTTCAAGGGCTGAAGATACATACCACATGACTTAGTTTTGGATAGCTCATTAAACAGGACCACAGACGAGCCAGATGTTGGGTACAACTGAAAGTTAAAAGCTATAAAATCATAGCAAGGCAAGTGTCTGTATTTCTTCAGACTGTGGCATTGGACTACCTAGGACTTACAAGCATCTTAAGGTAAGATCTAAAAGGCTTCTTTTTAAAAGATTTATTCTATTAGTTATTATTTTTTTGTGTTCAGGAGTATATGCAGACTTGTGGGTAGCCAGGGAAGCAAGAAGGGGGTTCCAGAAAACCCTGGAGCTGAAATTGCAAGCAGTGTGAATCATCTGACTTGGCTATTAAAAATAACACTCTGATACTTACTGTGATTTTACAGCTTCTAATTTATGGTCATGGATTCTCCATGTTCCTCTTTAATACACCATGATTGCATTGGCTATTGCAGGCACTAAAGAGTTTATTATAACAAATTTTATACAGATAATTTTTGAAAGAAATCGTGATATTGGCATAAATGCTCTTTTGGTATTTACTCATGCTTATATAAGTCAGTTATATAACTGAGTTTCAAATAAAATTCATGCATAAAAGTTGAAATGTAAACACTTAAAATATAGCATTGCAAAAATATCTCCCTTTGGTATTTCTTTTTCTTATATAATCTGCTGAGAACTTCAAAATAGGCATGTTCCTGTAGACTTTGAATCAAATCCCACCCTCTGTTGGAATATATAAAGAACTTATCTTCCGACCTCTGGGAAAAAAATGTCAAGTAAGTCTTTCTGGAATAGCACACCTGAATTCATAGCGCTAGTGCAGTATCCTTGCTTTCCAATAAAGCGTTTTCCTGTATCCTAATGTGCTATAGATCAGACAATCTTGACCTAAAGTAATTGAGCCCTACTCTTTATCTCTTATTAACTTAATATTGAAACAAAAATTGCATGGCAAACATTATTAGGAATTCAAATATATCTATTTATATACACGGATACTCACTAACCAAATAGCACTATGTTTGCCTTGAGAAGTCTATGCTGTTATCATCTGTTTTACAGTGATAGAATAGGATTTGACTTTTCATTTAATCATTGGCAAACCTAATCATGTTTTTAACATTGCTGGGACATTCAAACAGTTAAGCTCATAGTTCCTTTCCAAATTTGATGATCAGTGGACTTTCCTTTCTGATCACTATCAAGTGGAGGCCTATTTCTCATCCTCAGAGAGTGGTTGAAACTTTTGTTTTTAATTTTGGTGCTTTTTCTGGAACCTGCTCTAAAGTGTTGTGAAGTGTCCTATAGATAGATATCGTGGATGTCTAGAGCCCTCGCCCAGTGGCCCACAGATATACACTGAACTGAACTCTGTAACTTAGATGCAGAGAGGGAGGAATGAAGATAGAAGGGGTTGGTACCAGGCCGGGGAAACCCACAGAAACATCTGGCCTGAGCAAGGGGGAACACATCAACCCCAGATGCTCTCTGGGAGGCCAGTACAGGACTAATCCAGACGTGTGAACATAGATGTCAATGAGGAGGCTTCTGCACTCTAGGGGGCCCCTGGTAGTGGATTAGTATTTTTCCTGGTGTAAGAAGGGACTTTGAGAGTCCATCCCAAGTGAAGGGATGAACTCTTGGCCTGGACACATGGGGAAGGGCCTAGGCCCAGCCCAGGATGATGTGGTGGACTTTTCGGAGCCCACATTGAAGGCCCTACCCTGCCTGGGGAGTGGAGGGTGAATGGTGTGGGGGGTAGGTCAGGGGTGGGAGAAGAGGGGTGGGGGTGAGGGGAGGGGAGGGGAAACAAACTTGTTCCCAACTTGAACTAAGAAAAAGTATTAAAAAATACAAAAAAAAAAAGATTGCTCTAAATTCTAAAATTTGAGATCACCCAGGTAAATTTTCTGTCCTTCCCAAGTTTGTACCATCTGTTTTCTGCTCTGTGTATCCTCTTACATGTCTTCTAGATGATTTTCGTGTTACCAGTCTCTCTCTTGTCCAGAGATTATCTTTCTATTCCACAGAGTATTCTTTTTGTCATTGTCCTAGTTCAGAATTTCTGACATGCCCCCAGAGAAGTAATCAAGTCTAATTATATGTGACAGATAAAAATAATTTAATTCCCAAACATTTTAAATATTTATCCCTTTTACATCAATCACCAGAAGACTTTTCATTTTACTGAGAAAAGACAGAAACTAAACATACAACCCCTTAAAGATTATGGAATTAATTGATTTTATTCCTAGCAAATAAAATTAATTGAGTGTTTATCTATTGATAAATGTTAAATATTTTGTGACTCTAACGTCCTTTAATACTATGATCATTGAGACAGGTACTTTAAAATATTATTTGTATTAAAACAAAGTAGCAGTCAAAAATTAACAGCATACCTGGATTGGGTGGGAGCCTGGCACTATTGACATTAGAGACAGAAACAACCTGTGTCTTGGTCAACTTTGCTCAAACACACACCAAATAATCTGAGTCATAGCATCACACTGGTTTTCAGAACAGGAGGGAGAGTAAGAAAATGACAGAAGAAAAAGTTCTCTTATAACCATAAAGTAATAAATACACACTGTCAATGATTTAATGATGTTAACACATTATTTACCTTACTATTAGAGTCTTGCATGGCATTTCCATTTAGTCTATGAGCCTTACCTGGCAGGTCAGTGAGTTTCTGACCAATTCAATCTGGGGCCTAACAGCCGTCATAGAGGAGGCCATTAATGCAGGTGTACCTATGAGATACATGATGAATTCTCTGATGACTCTCTTCCTAGTCTTTTCTCTGCTGTCTTCATATCTCTTGCCATTATCCACTCCTTGGAATGTCCAGAGCTCCCTGACTACACAGTTTGCATACTTGAAATTTCCTGCCACATTTGTTACCATAGCAACAAAAATATGCTACAAAGTCAAAAACTGTTGGTTCAGTCACCAAATTTATGTCTTGCTGGTATGTAGTCAAACAAGCATTTGGTGTGCTGCACAATGAATTTATAGTTTCCCTGAGGCCTTTAGAATTGACCTTTATTTCCACACATCCAAAGTCATCTTTCTCATACAATTTTCATTTGGTCCAAATTTGGTACTTGCTGAAGGAGACATTTTCTGGTTCCACACTTCAAATTTTCTATTTGGTGTATCTTAATACAGTGAGTAAAACAATTTTTGAAATTAACCAAATTTTAGGAAGTTATGTTTAGCACAACCTCCTTTACTACTCAAATAATTTCCATCTGAGTTTCATTGCTACAATTGAAGACAGACATAAATACGCAATCTAGTCAGACAAGCTCTGAAAGAGGATGTAATGAATCAGTTAATGAAACTGCATGCATTTCAAGATGAACTCCTATTGACCAGCAAAAGTGGAAGATCAAGTCGGAGTCTAAGAGAGGAAAACAACACATATCTTAAATGTAAGAAAGCCATGCCATTGTATGTGGCAAACTCAAAGGATAAAGATTCCAGGAAGGTTTGGATTAATAGTCTTCTCTCTATGTACTGAACAACTTCTTCTTGTCTTTTATATGTGAATTTCAGGCCAGAGTATAGAAGGTCAGTAGCAGTAGAAACTTCTTTCTTCAAACCTCATGAACACCTATAAACTATATGTGCACTCTTCCCTTCTCCTTTGCTCTGCTTCTGAACTGATTGTTTTCCATGTAGATATGCATATAAATTTTACATTGAAAGCAACACATGGGACATCAACTCTTTCTTTTAGATACCCCTCTCCCCAGGTTAAACATGGCATCTCTGCTCTGGACTTTCTGTACTGTTTGCTCTCTAAGTCTCTGGCAATTTTCTTAATTTATAGTTATATTTAGTTCTCATTTTAATTTCTCTTTCTGTCTTACCTTCTGTATACACAAACTAGATCCTAAGTTCTCTTAGAGCAGGATAATATTCACTTGTTAATTCTCAACCAGACCTAGGATGGTGCTAGTTGATTTATTTACATAGGCAAACTTATATTAAGGGTCCTCTTCCTGGTATAAAATCCCAAAGGGCAAGGTCTTCATGCAATTTGACATTCTCTGGTACCCAGGATAATGCTTTAAACACAATGATGTTCCCCTCAGAAATATCAATTATAGGTTCTCTATATATGTATGATGAGGCCACACAAGAGCATGTGGACAGAGTTATCAGTAATGACAATATACTGAAAAAAGATTCAGAGACAATGGAGCTCTTTTCTGGTTGAAATGACTCACAAATGTCACTTTAACCACACTAGAACTGTTTTCCAGCGTCCATCAGTCAACCCATGTCCAAATTGAAACCTTATTGCTCTTTACAGGAACAAAGATGATATAATGATGTGCTGCTTTTAGACTGTCTAAGCCCCCCCCCCATTTTTCTTGCTCTCCTACGTTGACCATGACTGAAGCGACATTGTCCACCCTCAAATGAGAACTTTACAACCAAGCACCCCAGTCATGACTTCATTATAAAGACACACGTGGTAGCTCCAAGCTAATGAATGCCAGCACTTAAAAGCCTAAACTCAGCCTCTCTCCCTGATAAAATTTCACATCCTATTTTCCTAATTTGAGCCTGATTTAATCACTGGGGTATTCGGATGCCTCTTCTATGGTGCCGATAGTTAATTAAACAGATGTTGCAAAGGGAATCATTAATTTTAGTACTGCAGATGGAAGCAGAATGACTTTGTGAAGTTAATGTTTCAGCAAAACAATGGGATTCTGTCATCAGTGTAAACTGAGTAAATTAAGAGAACAAGTAGAACAGTGTAAGCTGCTCTGTAGAAAGACCAATTATTCATTTCAGGAATTATGCTTCCCTTTGTCTTTGAATTACAATAAAGAGGGTAGAGGGAATGATGTCTGCAGGCAGGCAGGAGTAGTGGGAACCCATGGCAGGCAGATGGGAAGATTTTGAATTTTTAGTTATCATGTGTTATATTTGCCAGTTTCTAATGGGTTAGAATATGTAGCAACTGGAATGAACCAGGTAACGTTCTGACATCATACACAGTTCCTAGTACATATAAATGGAAAAATAGAAACAAATGCACATTGATAACAAAAGAATTATTTCAGTAAATATTTGTTGTGAAGGAATGCATTGTGGCGTGGTGAGGGAAGGGCAATGAATACGAACAATGTCCTTCTGTACTCAGAGAGCATACGTTAATCTGGAAAACCATACAAGTGTGGACTACCTGCCCTACAGCATCACCTTATATAAATACATGCATATTTTTTACATACAAGTTCAATGGATTCCTCCTGAACTTGCTATGAATAAAAATTATACAGAAGCTATGAGTGCCCCCAAATTAAAGAAATTATGAAAAAATGTATATCATTGTTTATTTATAAATGAATTGTTATCAAGAACTTGAAATTTCAAAGGAAGGAATATATTATGTGAGGCTATGTATACATTATACAAGATTTACAGTGATTTGTAAAATAAATAAACTATTGGTTGAAAACTTGAGAATAGGTAGACAGATGCCCACAAGGATATCACAGCAAGCATCACATAAATGGAGTCACTCATTGTCACATGTGGGAAAGAATTTTGTCATCCATATGGCAGATAGAAAGAGGGATTTTTGAGAACAAAATTTTTACATAGTTTTTTATATCTGTGGCTATCCATCTAGTTAGATGTGGCCAAGAGGATAATGATCACATTATCACATAAACATATCTATGGTTTGTATGACTGCTAAAGACTTAGGAATTAGATTGTGATGGTGTTGGAGACATAGCTTTTGCAGAAGACATGAGTTTAGTTCCTACAATTCACTTCAGATGATTCACAACCAATTGTAACTTCAGCTTCAGAGGATCCAATGCCTCTGACCTCCTTGAGTAGCTGAACTCATGTAGATATACCCTAAACAGACATACACACATACATGTAACTAAAAAATAAATTATATGTTTAAAACACGATATCTTAGTTTCATCCTAATATTGTGACTTGAGAGGTTGCATGCAGTGCCTGCCATATGGATCATGAAGAGGTTTGAGCCTGAAAAGCTGAAAGATGAGTACATGAGATTGACTTATCCAGCACTGATATTTAAGGTAGAAAGTGATGCTGGTACAAAGAATGTTGCAGCCCTCAGAGCTAATAAGCAAGAGAATTGATTTTCCTTTTGAGCTTCTAAAAAGAAATGTAGCTACAATAACAGGATGATCTTATATTAGTGAAATGTTTCATGACTTTTTTCTCCAAAACTATATGTTAATATAGACATGCTATAGGCAACTTAGCCTATTTTGCTTTGTTATTCAAACAATATGAGCCTAATACATAGCAAAAAAGAATGGTATTGCTTCTTTGTTTTCTATCCTCTATTTTTACTAGGTCAGTCTTTAGTGCTTGTCTGTTCTACTTAATTTTTTCTATTTAATACAATTATGTAGAGCAGACTTATCCATATATATTATTGTTGTTATTTTTCCATATTTTGATCATCCATTCATTCACTCCAAAAATATCCCCTTACATATTTTTTACAATAATTGCAAATAAAGAATGTGTTTATGAAATTTACACAGTGAAGGAAAATGAATGGGGGAATTCATCTTTAAAATATAAAAGATTTTGCTCTGCAAGAGGAAACAGGAGCAGAAATCAGATATTACTTACTAGTTAAATTTAATTGATGGTGAACATAGAGTTCAAAGAGCCTTGCTGGTCAATAAGAAATGGGTTTGAAAGAAACCTCTTCCTAGGTATTTTATCAGACATACCAACTTTCCCATAAGTACACTGGTGGGCTTCTATACTGGTGCTTTGTGACACCTAAGATTACCTTCAATGATTTCCTGAAGGAATTTGTCAAGTCCCTGTGAATTTTTTCCTGTTTTTTTTTTTTTTTTTAATTCTTTGTATCTACATGGGTATTATGGGAGAAACTAGCTAGGCAGAACTGAGTGGGATACAAAATGAATATTTTTCTCCCTCTCAGCATGGTGCTAAATATACCAACTGTGCAGGGCCATTCATGTACCATGTCTCCAAGTGTGCTGATTAAGCCATAGGCTCATGAATCTCCAGGGGCTCTGTTCTGCTGTGGCATTGACTCAGTTGCATAAACAGGTTTCATTGTTGCTTAGAGCCTCCTAATAGCCCCACCCCATCAATCTTCAACTACTCTCAATGATATTTGTTTTAAAGAGAAGTGCTACTAGCTTAATTTACATTTTCCCTGTCTCAGATGTGTATAAAACCATCTTTGCCAATGCGAAACTGAAGGAAAATCTGACTTAAATTGTTCAGTGTTTGTAGTGTTTCAAGAATGGGATCAAATGCTTTTGTGAACATCTTAAATTTTCTCCTTAAATGATCTAAATGTGATTGGACATCTAACAAAATCAGTTGTGTCAATGTGCACTAGTTGTTTAGGTCCTAAATAATAAGAGAGACAAAAATTAAAATAATAAATTGTAAATAAGGTTGAGCCAGATAAATTATTATAATAATAGCTAGCTATTTGTTTTTCATTTTATGTGGTAATTAAGGGATTAATTCACAGACAAACTGCTGTTGAAGAACTTAAATTGCAAAGAGAGCTTAGAGGAGTCAAATAGTATGCAGCAAAACACATGGAAATCTTTTAATTAGAGGGAAACTACAGAAAAATTAAGAGCAAGCTAAGAGGGACTCCTAATTATGGAAATAACATCTAAACTATCAATAATTTCTTACAAAATAACCACTATATTTTTACCATTGTTTCTTTCATTGTCACTATTATTTAAAATGCTTGAGAAATCCAGAAATTAAAGCACCTCATTTTGTACTAGAGATTACAAGGAAACTTAAGAAGACAAGTATTTTGCTGAGGGTCATCTGTTAGCAATGATAAACCTGGTTGGACTAAGTCATCATACCACAATTTGTTTTCCACCAGTCTGGCTAAGTGCCAAGACTATTCCACTCTGGGAACAAAAAAGACCGTAAGTAGGAAAATATTGAATATATTGATATTTTTTCCAAGGTAAGGTGCATTTTCATATTCATTTCGGCAACTAATACATGTTGTTATAAGCAAATGAAGGTTTTGAACAAGCAGAACGTGCCTTGAGTCAGGATTCTTTGAGGACTCTTCTTGCAAAGATTGGGGAGCACTGGCAGAAGAGTGGAGGAAACTCGCCTGAGTCATACAGGTTAGGGATGTCAGTGAGAACATAATGTTTCTCTGATTTGGGCCATATACAACAATGCAGTGAGGATGAGGAAAACATGGAGCTCAAAATATTCTGAATATATTCTAAGGGTGGTAACCTACTACTCTGGTAGTAGACATGGTTGTATAATATACCTATGCCTATGCATTTTCTAGAGTCACTTTGATTCAAAATACAAATCCAAGAGGAAGCTTTTTTAGGTCAGTACAAACTTTCGACTGAAGAGAAGTAAAGTTTTGAGAGAAAGTAAAGTCTCTCATTCTATGCAACAAGAATTAATTATCTAAGAAGAGGAAGACAGAGATGATGGTAAGCATTTTTATAATCATAGCAGTGTGAAGTAACTTAGCTTGTGAAAACTAATGACATGTGTTAATGAGGACAAAATAACAAGTTTGATAGACCTAGGGGTAAGTTAATTTCAGTATTGCCACTAACACTATCCATGAGTAGTGCTGACCAAACAGCCATGTTTATTAGAGGTGCTGCTAACTCATCTTACCCCATCAATCATAGTAATACTTCATCCTGAAAGTATGAGTGGCGTAAACACCAATGGACCTACTCATAACTAACTACATTGCTTTGTCATACTCCCAGTTGCTAGTCACTAAGTTCTATGAACAAATATTTAAACTCTATCCCATTGCTTTACTGAATAGTAAGTTGAAAGCCCTTTGATTTGAGGAGGATAAATGATAATCAACACATACAACACTTGTTGTAAGCTTTTTGAAATGTTATGGGGCAAACTTGACTACAGCATCTGCATTTGTCAGCAGACTTCCTGATAAATTCTCTGGTCTGTGGAAAGTATTTAACCATTTGTGATTGCCTCATGTTTGCAAAGGGTAAAAATGAGTTTCAATACATATTTCACAAGATTGTTATAAGAGAGTATGAAATAAGAACAACTCTGTAAATATTGGGCATTATATTAAATTTAGCATTTTCTGGACAAAAATAAATTGAAAAAAGACATGAAGAGGAAATTGAAAGATATTGAGGACCGAACAATAGTAGGTGTTATGATAAAGTGTCAGGGAAAGCTTGGCAGATTCCATTGCAGGCAGGATGATCAAGGCAGGAAAAACATGCCAGGCATTCAGAGCTTAGTGAGAAGTTTCATCAGAAAGAGAAGGGGGAGAAAACAGGACAGAGGTAAAGAGACACAGAGACCAAAAGAGAACAGAAGAGAAGGAGACAAGAAAAGTCCTGTGTGCCCCAACAGAACAGTGAGAAAGAGAGAGTGGAAAAAGAGCTTAACTGGGCAGAGGTCTATCTTTTAAAGGGGTCCTTTGCACCTGGGCTAACCAGGGTACTACCTAAGTGCATTATGTCAGGTAACAGGGGCAGGCCAACATAATTCCTGAATCCTTACAGTAGAGATATTTTTGTATATACTTCACTATAAGAGTTAAAAAAGAGCTATACAAAATAAATATTAGTATCCTTGGTTATCAGTAAAATAGTTTGGTTGGAGACTGTGTTACCTGATTGACTATGAACAAAATGGTGTCCTTTTCACCAATATATCCTCCTGTTTCTTGGAACATATGTGAGGTAAAAAATGATAATTTGGATGTCTGAAATTAACTATTAATTCTTTGGTTTCTTAACATGATATTAAGATTTTCAAAAATAAGAGAAAGATGGTGTTAGGAAATGTTTCCTATACAAAGTTATTGATTTACAATAATACAGATTGGTAAGTTTTTTCTTCTAAGGAAAGAGGGAGGACTAGACCTGTCTTTGGAATAAAGGAAATTACCAGCACTCATGGAAGAGCATAGATAGACATACATAATGAGAAAAATGCAGCTTGGACAAAGAAAATAAGTTGCAAATCAAAGGAAAATAAATTTTGTTATTTCAGTCATTTAGATTACACAGAAAAATGAGCCCTTTCTGATAGAATGAAGTCTTTTTTCCTATTTTACAAATGTTTCTAGTAAAGATTATGGTGAGGAGAAAGAATGTCAGTGCCTTTCATTGAAGACACTGTCATTGGCCTAGCTCACTGTTAATCTTTTACACTATGAGCACCCCACATCAAAGACAAAAAGGTTCTTACGAGTGAGTAAAGCATCACTGGGTCCTTGTTGCTCAGGGACTTAAAATAATGGTTGATACATTTGCCAGTGAAGTTGACTTCTGGAACTTTCTTTTTTCTATTAAACTGATAATTTAACTTTACACTTAATGTTTTTATTGATTATTTAACAATTTCATACAATGTATCCCAATCCCATTAAATTCCAGTCCTCTCAGGGCCACCCCTAACATTCCCACCTTTACAGCTTCCTCCAAAGCAAAGGCAAATAAGATAAAAAAATATAGTTCTAATTTGTGTTGTTCATATACCTCCTCAAGCATGGTCAAACTCTCAGTGGCCAACTCCTTAAAGATGACTGAGCCCCTCCTCACTCCCACGCCAGTCAGAGTTATACTTCAGTCTCCGAAATACAATTTCTCTTTCTTTTCCATTCATTTCATTTACTTTCTTTTTCTTACTCTCTCTCACTCACTCTCTCTCTCTCTCCTTTTTTTCATGACAGCATTTCTCTACATAACTAGCAGTTCTGACTGTCTTGGAACTCACTTTGTATACAAGGCTAGCCTCAAACTCACAGAGATCCTCCTGCCTGCATCCTGTGTGCTGGAATTGAAGGTATGTGACACCACCATCTGGCTAATTAGCACAGTTTGTAAGAATTATTTTTAATGACTTCCTGTCTATATAGTTTCATTATAGAGGGTGAGGACGTGGAGGTTAAGGGAGATAAGTTGTCACAGAAGCCTTCTATGTCCATCTTCCTTAAATGTGATTCTGTGGTCATCCACACCAATTTAAAAATGAGCTTCCTTTCCCATTATAGTCAGCTCTTGCTCAGATCATGGACTTCCACATGGTTTCTCCCTACCCCATGGACCATGGAGTTTCTGCTTGTAGTTTTGCCACCCATCACTCCCACCACTGACTCCACCCTCCTACCCCCATGCATCTGGCTCTGTTTTAGCATCTTCCTTCTGATTTAGTGAGTGTGCCTTTTTTGTTTGTTTGTTTGTTTTTGTTTTTTGTTTTTTGTTTTTCGAGACAGGGTTTCTCTGTGGCTTTGGAGGCTGTCCTGGAACTAGCTCTTGTAGACCAGGCTGGTGCTTTTTAAAAGCTTCTTCTGAAGAGTGGAATGAAGGTAGGTTGGGGGTAGATGGGGGAAGCAGACAAGGGAGGGTAACTTGTTGGTATGTAAAATGAATTAAAAAATGAAATAAAATGCAAAAAACAGCAGTCACTCCAAGGTATTTTATGTTGTTTGTGGCAATTGTAAAGGGTGATGTGTCTCTGATTTTTTTCTCTACCAATGTGTCATCAGTAAATAGTAGGGCTACAGATTTTTTTGAGTTAATCATGTATCCTGTAACTTGGTTGAAGGTGTTTTCTGCTGTAGGAATTCCCTGGTACCGTTTTTTTTTTTTTTTTTCAGGCACTTATGTAAACTATTATATCATTTGCAATTAGTGAAAGTTTGACTTCCTTCTTTCCAATTTGTATTCCCTTGATCTCCTTTTGTTGTCTTATTGCTTTTATCTAGAAATTCAAGGATAATATTGAAGAGGTATGGAGAGAGTGGAAAGCCTTGACTTGTCCCCAATTTTAGAGGAATTGTATTGAGTTTCTCTCCATTTAATTTGATATTGGCTATTGGCTTGCTGTATTTGGCTTTTATTAAGTTACTGTATGTTCTTGTTATCCCTGATTTCTCCAAGACCTTTACCATGAAGGGGTGTTGGATTATGACAAATAATCCACCCCTTTTTTCAGCGTCTAGTGAGGAGATCATGTGATTTTTTTCCTCAGTCTGTTCATATGGTGGATTAAATTAATGGATTTTCATATGTTGAACCATCCTTGTATCCCTGGGATGAAGTTTACTTGATCATGGTGGATGATTTCTCTGATGTGTTCTTGAATTCCCTTGCCAGTATTTTATTGAGCAATTTTGCATCAATGTTCATGAGGGATATTGGTCTGTAGTTCACTTTCTTAGTTGTGTCTTTGTGTGGCTTTGGTATTGAGACTTGTACCATAAGAATTTGAGTCCCCAAAGACAGAAATTAAAAAACATACCAGAAAATGGAAAGATCTCCCATGCTCTTGGATAGGTACGATCAACACTGTAAAAATGGCAACTTTGCAAAAAGCAATCTACAGATTCAATGCAATCCCCATTAAAATCCCAACACAATTCTTCACAGACCTTGAAAGAACATTTCTCAACATTGTATGGAGAAACAAAAGACCCTTGATAGCCAAAACAACCCTGTTCAATAAAGGAACTTCTGGAGGCATCAAAATCCCTGGCTTCAAGCTCTATTACTGAGCTATAGTCATGAAAACAGCTTGGTATTGGTACAAAAATAGACAGGTAGAGAAATGGAAGAGAGTTGAAAACCCTGATATTAACCCACACACCTACAAACACCTAATTTTTGACAAACAATCTAAATCTATACTATGCAATAAAGAGAACATCTTTAACAACTGGTGTTGGCATAACTGGATGCTGTCATGTAGAAGACTGCAGATAGATCCAAGTCCATCACCATGCACAAACCTTAAGACCAAATGGATCAAAGACCTCAATATCAATCCAGCCACAATGAACCTTTTAGAAGACAGAGTGGGAAATACCCTTGTATTAATTGGTACAGTAGAACACTTCCTGAACATTACATCAGAGCACAGACACTGAGATCATCAATTGATAAGTGGGGCCTCCTGAAAATGAGAAGCTTCTGTAATGCAAAGGGCACAGTCAGCAAGACAAAGAGGCAGCCTGCAGAATGGGAAAAGATATTCACCTACCCCACATATGAGAGAGGACTAATCTTCAAAATATACAAAGAACTCAAGAAGCTAGTCTCCAAAACACCAAAGAATCTAATTAAAAAGTGGGGTTCAGAAATAGACAATTCACAATAGAGAAATCTAAAATAGCGGAAAGACACCTAACAACGTGTTCAACATCCTTAGTCATCGGCGAAATGCAAATCAATACAACTCTGAAATACCACCTTACTCCTGTCAGAATGGCTAAATATAAAACAGGAATGACAGTTTATGTTGGAGAGAATGTGGAGAAAGGAGAACACTCCTCTACTGCTGGTGGGAGTGCCAACTTATACAACCACATTGGAAATCAGTATGGCGACTCCTCAAGAAAATGGGAATGAGTCTACCACAAGATCCAGCAATTCCACTCTTAGGCATGTCACCAAAATCATATACATACAACAAGGACATCTAGTCAATGATGTTCATAGCAGCATTATTTTTAATAGCCAGGAACTGGAAGCAGCCTAGATGCCCCTCAACTGAAGATTTGATAGAGAAAATGTGATAAATTTACACAATGTAGTACTACTCAGGAGAAAAAAAAAAAAAACAATGGAATCTTGAAATTTTCAGGAAATTGGAGGGAACTAGAAGGAATTATTCTGAGTAAGGAAAAGACAATTCTCAATAGAGGAATCTAAAATGACAGAAAGACACATCAGATACTGTTCAACATCCTTAACCATCAGGGAAATGTAAATAAAAACAACTCTGAGATACCATCTTACTCCTGTCAGAATGGCCAAAATCAAAAACATGAATGACAATCTATCCTGGAGAGGATGTGGAAAAAAGGGAACACTCCTCCACTGCTTGAGGGCATGCCAACTTGTACAGCCACTTTGGAAATCAGTTTGTCGACTCCTTATGAATCTACCATAAGATCGAGCAATTCCACTCTTTTTTATGTTACATAACTTTATTAAAATACCAAGCAGTACTTCCTAAATATGTTCAATTTCTGTGTGTCAATCGAAAATAAAAACTCCTTTTTATTTTATTCTTTTAATTGTTTTTATTAGTTCAAGTTATGGAACAAGCTTGTTTCACATGTAAGTCCCTTTTCCCTCTCCCTCCCTTCACCCTCATCCCTCCTCCACCACCCCCAAGAACCCCCCACCACATCCACCCACCACTCCCAGGCAGGATAGTTCCCTCAACAGGGCTCTGAAAAGTCCACCAAATCTTCCTGTGCTGGGCCTTGGCCCTTCCCCATGTGTCCAGGGCCAGAGTGTATCCCTTCACATAAGATGGGCTCTCAAAATCCTTTCTTATGCAATTCCACTCTTAGGAATATACCCAAAGTAGCACATTCTTACAACAAGGACATATGTTCAACGATGTTCAGAGCAGCACTATTTGTAGTAGCCAGAAATTGGAAGCAGCCTAGATGCCCCTCAACTGAAGAATGGATAGAGAAAATGTGGTACATTTACACAATGGAGTACTACTCAGTGGGGAAAAAAAATGATGGAATCTTGAAATTTGCAGAAAAAATGGATGGATCTAGAAGAAACCATTCTGAGCAAGCTAACACAATCAAAAAAGGACAAACATGGTATGTACTCACTCATATGCAGATTTCAGACATAGATTAAAGGATTACTACTCTACAATCCACACTGCCAAAGAAGCTAATAAACAAGGAGGTCACTAAGAGAGACATATATGGTCCTGTGGAGAAGGGGAAAGGGTCAAGATCTGATGTACAAATTGGGAGCATGGGAGCGGGGGAGGCAGCTAGAGAATGAGAAGGGGAGAAGAGGAGGGAGGCAGAGGCCATGAGGGAGCAGAAAGATTGAGTAGGGGGAAAAATGGAATAAAACAAGAAAGGATATAACATAATAGAAGGACACATTTTAGGTTTAAAGAGAAATCAGGCACTAGGGAAAGGTCTGGAGATCTCCAGAATTGACACCAACTAACAAGCTAAGCAATAGAGGAGAGGCTACTTTAAATGCCCTCCCCTGATAATGAGATTGATGAATGTCTTATATGCCATCCTATAACCTTCAACCAACAGCTGGTGAAAGTAGAAGCAGACACACACAACTAATCACAGAAGTGAATTAGAATCCAGTTGCAGAGAAGGACTAGTGAAAAGTAAAGGGGCCCAGACCAGGCTGGTGAAACCCACAGAAACAGCTGACCTGAACACTGGGGAACTCTTGCTCCCCAGACTGGTAGATGGAATACCAGCATGGGATGGATCCAGACCCCAGGAACATGGGTTTCTGTGAGGAAACCCTGGAAATCCAAGGGACTTCCTGTCGTCGTTCAGTACTTATCCCTAGCATAGGTGTAGACTTTGGGAGCCCATTCCATATAGAGGAATGATCCCTGAGTCAAGACACACAGGGATGGGCCTACGCCCTATCCAAAGGATACAATAGACTCTGATGACACCCTATGGAAGAACTCCCCATCCAGGGGGAGCAAAAAGGATATATGATAGATAGATTTTCAGTTGGGGGGGGTAGGGGAGCACAGGAGGGAGAAGGGAACTGGGATTGTCATGTAAAATAATCCTGTTTGTAATACAAATAAAAAAGTTGAAGAAAAAAAAAGACAAACATGGTATTTACTGACTCATACATGGATATTAGACATAGAATAAAGGATTGCCAGCTTACAATGCCCACTGCCAGAGAAGCTAGTAAACAAGAAGGACCCTAAGGGAGACATACATGGTCCCCTGGAGAAGGGAAAAGGGTCAAGATCTCCTGAGCAAATTGGGAGCATGGGAAGAGGGTGAGGGAGCTAGGAGAATGAAAATGGGAGAAGATTTGTGTGGAGGACATGAGGGAGTAGAAAGGTTGAGTCAGGGTGAGAATAGAAGATAACAAGGGTGCAGATACCATAATAGAGGTAGGCATTTTAGGTTTACAGCGAAATCAGGCACTAGGGAAATGTCTGGAGATCTACAAAGATGACACCAGTCAGCAATCTAAGCAACAGAGGAGAGGCTACCTTAAATGCCCTCCCCTGATAACGAGATTGGTGACTGATTTATATGCCACCTGATAGACCACATCCAGCAGCTGGTGGTAGTAGAAGCAGACACCCACAACTAATCACTGAACTGAACTGGAATCCAGTTGCTGAGAAGGACGAGTGAAGAGCAAAGTGGTCCAACCAGGCTTGTGAAACCCACAGAAACAGCTTACCTGAACATCGGGAAGCTCTTGGTCCCCATAGTGATAGCTGGGATACCAGCATGGGAGTGATCCAGACCCCAGGAACATGGGTTTCTGTGAGGAAACCTCAGAAATCAACTGGACCTCCTGTAGTATTTCAGTACTTATTCTTAGCATAGGTGTGGAATTCGGGAGCCCATTCCACAGAGGAATACTTTCTGAGCCAAGATACACAGGGGTGGGTCTAGCCCCTCCCTATTCCAAAGGATATGATAGATTCTGATGACCCCCTATGGAAGGCCTCACTATGCATGGGGAGGAAAAATGGTTTGGGATAGGTAGGGTTTTAGTTGGAGGGTGTTAGGAGAAGAGGAGAGGGAGAGCGACCTGGGATTGCTGTGTAAAACAATCTTGTTTCTATTTCAAACAAAAATTACAAAAAAAAAATTAAGTACAGATAATGAAAAATCATACAATTAAACAACATAAAAACAACAGTCTTCCACTAAATGATTTAACAAAATTATCTTCCCACACACCTGCCCTCTTCTAATTTTTCTGGGAATACTGCATCCTCTAACACCACCTCATCTCCTCTTGGAGCTTCCATGGCTGTCTCAGGCTCTTTGGTCGTACATGCCAGCTTTGATTACAATATGCTTTCTTGTTGCCAAATCTGATTCTGCACTTCAACTCCTCTACCAGCTCCAGTCAGTTGTAGATGAAGGAGTTCTTGGAGTGGACCAATTTGGAACACTGGATCTGGGTTTGAATGGTGAGTTGGTATCAGGTCTTCCCTGCTTATTTTTATATTCACATCAACATTACTCATAGGACTTATAATGTTTGTAGACTAGTGTCTCACAATTCAAGTTTTTGATTCCACCAATAGTAAAAGCTATATAATATGCGTTTTGAAAATTCTATCTTGATAATTTATTTTAAATAAAGCTGAAATCACTGTCTTCAATTATATAATCTACAAGTTTTGTTACGAGTAGTTAATGATTTAATAATTCTTTCGGAGTTAAGATTTTGTTGCACGAGTCATTTCTTTTGCTATACAATTATATACATTTCAAGGATAAGTTTATAGGGTTCATCTTATTTTTGATATAGAAAATCGATTTTATACCTTTAAATGAATTTATCATAATTTATAACTGCAAATTATTATGTATGTACTTCTGTAAAAATTTGCTGACACTGATGGCCAAGGATTTTGAGCACTTTCTTAAGTGTCTTTCAGCCATTTCAGATTCCTCTGTTGAAAAATCTCTGTTTAGTTCTGCACCCCACTTTTTAATTTCATTGTATGGTGTTTTGGTGGCTAGCTTCTTGAGCTCCTTGTATATTTTGGAAATCAGTCCTCTGTCAGATGTGGGGCTGGTGAAGATTTTT
The DNA here is from genome assembly GCF_003668045.3 of Cricetulus griseus. NCBI lineage: Eukaryota > Metazoa > Chordata > Mammalia > Rodentia > Cricetidae > Cricetulus > Cricetulus griseus. The sequence continues at coordinate 78,162,027 of NC_048595.1, read as the reverse complement.
TCCCATTCTGTGGGTGGTCGTTTTGTCTTACTGACTGTGTCCTTTGCCTTACAGAAGCTTCTCAGTTTCAAGAGGTCCCATTTATTAATTGCAGACCTCAGTGTCTGTGCTTCTGGCGTGATGTTCAGGAATCGTTCTCCTGTGCCAATTTGTTCAAGGGTTGTTCCCACTTTCTCTTCTAAAAGATTCAGTGTGGCTGGGTTTATGGAGAGATCTTTGATCCATTTGCACTTAAGTTTCATGCATGGTGACAAGTATGGATCTATCTGCAATTTTCTGCATGTTCGAATCCAATTGTGCCAGCACCATTTGTTGAAGATGCTATCTTTTTTCCATTGTATGGATTTAGCGCCTTTGTAAAAATAAGGTGTTTGTAGGTGCGTGGGTTAATATCTGGGTCTTCAATTCGATTCCATTGGTCTATCTGTCTATTCTTGTGCCAATACCAAGCTGTTTTCAGAACTATGGCTCTATAGTAGACCTTGAAGTCAGGGATGGTGATGCCTCCAGAGGATCTTTTATTGTAAAGAGTTGTTTTGGCTATCCTAGGTTTTTTATTTTTCCATATAAAGTTGAGTATTGTTCTTTCAATGTCTGTGAAAAACTGTGTTGGGATTTTGATGGGGATTGCATTAAATCTGTAGATTGCTTTTGGTAGAATTGCCATTTTTACTATGTTAATTCTGCCTATCCAAGAGCACGGGAGATCTTTCCACTTTCTGGTATCTTCTTTAATTTCTTTCTTTAAAGTCTCAAAGTTCTTATTGTACAGGTCTTTCACTTTTTTGGTTAGTGTTACCCCCAGATATTTAATGTTGCTTGTGGATATTGTGAAAGGTGATGTTTCCATGATTTCTTTCTCATTGAGTTTATCATCTGTATACAGTAGGGCTACAGATTTATTTAAGTTAATTTTGTATCCTGCTACCTTGCTGAAGGTGTTTATCAGCTGTAGGAGTTTCCTGGTAGAGTTTTTCGGGTCACTTATGTAGACTATCATGTCATCTGCAAATAGTGAAAGTTTGACTTCGTCCTTTCCAATTTGTATCCCTTTGATATCCTGATCTTGTCTTATTGCTCTAGCTAGAACTTCAAGAACAATATTGAAGAGATATGGAGAGAGTGGACATCCTTGTCTTGTTCCTGATTTTAGAGGAAATGCTTTGAGTTTCTCTCCATTTAGTTTGATGTTGGCTATTGGTTTGGTGTATATCGCATTTATCATGTTTAGATATGTTCCTGTTATTCCTGTTCTCTCAGAGAAATGCAACTCAAAACAACTCTGAGATAACCACCTCACACCTGTCAGAATGGCTAAAATCAAAAATACCAATGACAACCTATGCTGGAGAGGTTGTGGAGAAGAAGGAACACTCCTCCATTGCTGGTGGGAGTGTGAACTTGTAAGACCACTTTGGAAATCAGTATGGCGGTTGCTCAGAAAAATGGGAATCAATCTACCTCAAGATCCAGCCATTCCTCTCTTGGGTATATACCCAAATACTGCTTGTCCATACAACAAGGACATATGTTCAACCATGTTCATAGCAGCATTGTTTGTAATAGCCAGAACCTGGAAACAACCTAGATGCCCCTCAACTGAAGAATGGAAAGAGAAAATGTGGTACATTTATACAATGGAGTACTACTCAGCAGAAAAAAGCAATGGAATCTTGAAATTCGCAGGCAAATGGATGGAACTAGAAGAAACCATCCTGAGTGAGGTAACCCAATCACAAAAAGACAAACATGGTATGTACTCACTCATATATGATTTTTAGACATAGAGCAAAGGTTTACCAGCCTATAATCCTCTACCCCAAGGAAACTAGAAATCATGAATGACTCTAAGGGATAAATGGACCCCAGGAATGGGAAATGGCATGAACTCCCGAGCTAATTGAGAGCATGAGGGTAGGGAAGTGGGTGCTGCCACAATAAGAGCACAAGATGAAGAGTAGAGGAGAAGAAATGGAGGAGCAGATATATTGAGTTGGGGGAAGAATAGAGGAGAGAGAGCAGGATGAGAGATACCATATCAGAGGGAGTCACTATAGGTCCGAGAAGAGATCTGGAACTAGGAAGATCTCCAGAGACCTATAAGGATGACACGATCTGACAGTCTGGGCAGTGGAGGAGAAGTTGGCCTAGAAACCCTTCCCCTAGAATGAGATTGATGAATACCCTCTATGCTATTCTAGAGTCCTCATCCAGTGGCTGATGAGAGCAGAGACAGATATCCACAGAAATACACTGAGCTGAAATCTGGAACTCAGTTGAAGAGACGGAGGAATGAAGAACGAAGGGGTCTGTACCTGGTTGGAGAAACCCACAGAAACAGTTGGCCTGAAAAAGGGAAAGCATATCGACCCCAGATGCTCTTTGGGAGGACAGTACAGGACTAATCCAGCCCCCTGATCATGGATGCCAATGGGGAGGCCCCTGCACTCCTGGGAGCCTCTGGAGGTGGACTGGCATTTTGCCCTGGTGGGTGGGAGGGACTTCGAGAGCCCATCCCACTTGAAGGGATTCGCTCTGTCTCTGAACACATGGGGAGGGGCCTAGGCCCAGCACAGGAAGATTTGGTGGACTTGGTGGAGCCCTGGTTGGGGGCCCTACCCTGCCTGGGGAGTGGCGGGTGGATGGGGTGGGGGGTAGGTTGGAGGTGGGGGAGAAGGAATGGGGGTGGGGGGAGGGAGAGGGAGAGGGAAAGTACATGTGAAAATATTAATAATTTAATAAAAAAATTTGCTGACACATGCATATCTGAGTCTCTAATACCTGAGATGTGAAGATCTTAAAAAAATTGGGCAGACTATACTCTAATTCTGGAGATAATTTTTATTTCAGTTTCAGTGTACTTTTATACATGAATGTAACAAAATAGCAAAGATCAAGGAAGTTTGCTTGAACCCGGAAAAACATGCTCAGATAAACATGTAAATAAATACCAATGAACCCTTACTAAATATTAACAGAGACACCCTTTCAGAGAACTTTCTCAGAAAAGACCAATTTAAACACAATTGTGTACACATAATATGGATTGTATCTGGGAAAGCATGAAAGCAAGGCAGAAGAATATATCCATATTTTGGGTACACTTTATCAGGTTGAGATCTATAGCTGTATTCTGACATCCAACAAGAACAAACATCTCTTACAAATTAAATTTAAATGTTTAACACAGTAAGCATGAAATCATGTCCAAGAACAATCAAGGGAACAAAATGCACTAGCGGTAAAATATCCTCTACCTTTTGTCTTGGAGCCTTACTCAGTTCCCCAAGACACTGTTTGCCTTGCATCATTCTTTTCACTGTTTTCTGTCATACTTCGCTTCCCCTCTTTACTGAAACTGTCTCAAGCTCTATTATCATATATAACCATAACGTATTTGATAAAACTGTGTAATTGAAATTTACTTTTAAGGTGAGAGATTTGAATTCTACATTCTCTTGCCTTTGTTATCTAGGAGTTGGGCCCATGGGCATGTATCATTATGACTGGAAATAAGATTGAGAAATTAAGGTTGGCACAAAATTTTTTATTAAATAATGATTGGCTTTATTCAAATATTGCTAACATATTCCTCAATGGTAGCTTTCTGCTTTGAGATTAAATGCAGGATAAGACGGTTTATCATAAAATGTGTTTTACATTTTTTTATATTTAATGGACATTCTAAAGGTAATTTTTGTTTATTCAGTCTAGAGAACATTGCTTATAATTGCTAATCTAATTCAAAGTAAAAATTTTGGTATGGTAAAATGTATTCAGAAAAGGTTTAATTTCAAATAAGTTAACCTAGTCAGGTGACAACAATGGCAAGGCTTGTAATAGATGTTTTGCCCATCTTGCTACAGTCTTAGATATTCTATAGTTGGTTTCAAGGAAATTCATGAAAATGCACAAAATAAAATATATGTCAAACATTAAATCATAGATTTTAAAATTATTATTATTATCAATTTGGTTTCACCTCACGGATACCAGAATGGTTCAATATGTTCAAATCAGAAAGTGTAATATACCATATAAAAATCATCTAGAACCAAGAAAAATGTAGAATCATTCCAGTGAACTTAGTAGCATTTGACGAAAACTCAAATTCTCCATGATAAAAAACTAAAGTAACCAGAAGTCAAAGTATCACTCTTCAAGCTAATAATGACAACAAGTGACAAGTCTATAGTCAAAATGATACTTAATATAGAAAATTGAAAATTTCTTCTGGGAATTGAAGAATGAAAAAAGAATGATGGTTCTATCCACTCTGATTCAATAGAGTATTTGAATCACCTTGAATATAATGAGGTAAAATGTAATTTACAAAAGAAAGGGAGAACTCAAATTATTCCTCCTTTTCCATATGATATTATCCCTAAGAGATGAAAAATGTTAGGTCAGAATATTTTTAGATTTGGCAAACACTTCACACAATATTAGGATAGAAAGTCTACATAATCAAATTAGTAGCTTTTCTACAAATCAAAAATAAAAAATCTAGGAAATATCAGAAAGACAGTCCACTCAGAATGTCTTCAAACTTACCATAAAATACAGCTAACAATGGAGGTAAAAGATCTTTTCTATAAAAACTGTGAACCACAAAAAAAAAAAAACTGAGAAAGACAGCAGGCAATGAAAATGTTTCTCAAGTTCACAAATAAGAATAAGAAGCATTATGAAAAATACCATATTACAAAGTAATAAAAACAATTGCATAAAATTCCATTCACATTAGTTTTCTTATGCTAAAATGAATATGCTCCCACCAAAATCCACAGTTAACTAGAGCAATCCTGAGCAGAAAGATAAATGTTTAAGGTATTATAATATTTCTCAAGTTATTGTACAGAGTAATAGCATCAAAAGTAGCATAGGACAGGCCACAGACTAGATAGGAAACTCAATGAAATTAAAGAGGAAGGCCAAAAGTAGGAGAGATGACAAAGCATCCATTGGTCAAAAGATAACATATTTTAAAAATTATGGTGGGAAAACAACATGTCTACTAAAAAACCTGACACTCAATCTTCAAATTCCCACTCATCCTCCATCAATTGAATCTAATTAAAATTATTGATTCACACCCAAAAACAAAGACATGAAAGTAGACAGGAAGAAAGATTCCAGGAGGAGAGGAAAGTTGATAAAGAAGGCAAATATGGAATATTTATAACAAATTTTTTTTGGTAAGCATATGAAACTATCAAAATCAAAATATGGAAAAATGGGCAATTCAAATTCCATCAATGGTCATCACATAAGATGTAATAATTTGCATTTTTAGAGTTTAACTCAGGAAAAATACTTGAAAGGAGTCACAGCCATTAACTTTCTCAATTGAATTCTGGAAGCTCAAGAAATAGAATTAAGAATTGACAAATGGGACTTAAATTTTTTTTTTTTTTAACATTTACTTTTCCAGATTAGAACTTAATTACATAATTTTCCCTCCCTTTGTTCCCTTAAAACACTCCCATAAACTTCTTGCTGTGGGACTATAGCCATTAAAACTTCTAAATAACAAATGAAATAATTAACAAACTGAAAAAAACAGCATACATAAAATGGAGGCAACGATTTGCCAGCTATTCAGTTGTCAGGACATTATCCTTAATTTATTAAATACTAAAAAATGCCAATTGTACATTAAGCCAATCAACAAGTGGGCACAGTAATTGAGCAGACAAAACAAAAGATACAAATAACTTTAAAAAAAGGACATGAAAAAGATCCTCAATATCTTTAGTTTCCAAGGAAATACCAATCTAAGCTTACATTTAGATTCCACTTTCTCCATCAGAACAGCTATCATAAAGGATACAAAAGACAACAAATATTGGCAAGGATGCAGAGAAAAGGACTCCTAAAATGGATTACTTTAATGGAGTTCTAAATTACTCCAAGTAGGCACTACAGAAATAAATAGAAGGTTCTGCAGAAACTGAACTAGAACAACCACATTATTCTTATTATATCACTGTCTTGATATACTCACAAAGCTGTCAAACTCAACACCCAATAGATATGACTACATAACTACATATAATAATTAGGTACATTTTCCATAATTGTGACTATATAACCAGCAGAAAGAACTTATGGAAGAATGTTTTTTTGCTTATTGTTTTTGAAGATTTAATTAATATTTACTGAGTTTATATATGCACAAAATCCTGATAACAGAGACGTATGGTAAAAGAGAAGTTTCCTTATGTAAGTTTGTTAGAAAGGCAGAAAATCTCAAAACAGTGTTTCGGCTGTAGAACAATATTTCTAAACTTGAGCCTAGGGGCATAATTCAAATTCATATAGTAATTACATAGTATACCCCTGGTTCCCTAAGAATGATGGCTACTTCATAAATAAAAATCTGTGTTTGTGTGTCTGTCTGTGTGTGTGTGTGTGTGTGTGTGTGTGTGAGAGAGAGAGAGAGAGAGAGACAGAGAGAGAGAGAGACAGAGAGAGAGAGAGACAGAGACAGAGACAGAGACAGAGACAGAGACAGAGACACAGAGAGACACACAGAGAGAGCGAGACAAAGAGAGAGCAAGACAGAATTTCAGAGTAAAATGACCCATTCCCACTAAGAAAAACTGAAAAATATCTAAAAAATCAAACCAAATAAAAATTAATATATAACATGATAAACGCCGACTCTTATAGTTTCCTGCTCTGTACTATGAGCACATGATGCTTTTGGTCTGATCATCTACCAATAGATCCTTGTATTTTACAACCCATTTGGCATATCTGTTGCTCAAGCTCTTTAACTCCTTCCACTTCTTCAATAGATGCTCTGATTGTGATCATTTCTGGCATACTAGGCTCTCCACTGTAGTTTAGACTTCTCCCTTAGAGTTTTATGCATTGTGTCTTCATGTGTTGTCTGGAGGTCTAACAATTGTGCGACATATTTGCTGGCCTCCTCAGTTTTCCTTTTGAATTTGGGTGGTAGCCACCTCGCAGCCTTTAACTTTCTCAGCCTGCATTGCAGAAAGAAACCAGGAATCATGATGATAATGTGAAAGTCTGCTACCAGCTAGGAATTTTTATATGCTCTCTTGAGCTGAGACTTCAGTGGCCTCTGATTGTCTGGGATTTTAATTCAGGAAGCATCTCATTTGATTCTTTGTGCAAGAAAGACATTTTAGTGTTTTTTTTTTTTTGCAAGAGAAAGGCATTCAAATGTGTTTTCTATAGCAGAGAATCTATTTTAAGAAGGAGGAGCAAATTCCTGAGATGTTCTCACAGCATGTTTCCTTCTTTCCTCATGGACTCTATGTCTCCTTATTGAATATAATATATTTAGTTACATATAATAATTGAGTACACTCTGTTTTCTTTCATGTATATGACTTCCCATGCCCCCAACACACTGTTATTTGCCCTCCTCTTCCTCTCCCTTTCTCATTAATCCTATTCTCTTCTCAACTTGTCCTTCTTGTACATTCAGACATTTTGTTTTTTGGTTTGCTTCATGGCAAAACAGTTGGTTTTATGAGGAAAATGATCAGGTAATCTAGACAATGATTACTTCTACCGAGTAACTGATTAATGCCTATCAATCCCTGGTGGAACTTCATGAAGTCTTCCCCTTAGCAAACATTAAATATCTTTAATTCTTCAAGGAGATGTGGGGTCTGTTTTGCCTCCTCCATTATGTTACATGATGTTGATTGAACAAGGATTTTGCAGATCTTTGCAGGTAATCACAGCTGTTGAAAGTTCCAAAGCATAATAGCTATGTTGTGATTTGACAGTGTTCCTGAGCAGACAATCTACACCACTTCTGCTATTTCCTAGATCCTTGCTGCATGGGGCTTCTTTTGTTAATTACACATCCATTTATAACAATGAAACCATTTTTAATAGAAATTTAAATTCATTCTGTTTCTCGTCACTTCACATATTATGAAAATTCTTCTACCCCTAGTGCTCACTGCAACTCTGGCTAAAAACATTTTGTGTGTATGAGTGTGTGGAGTGAAAAACAAGTCACATGTTACTGAAAGGTACTGAAAATACATCCATTGAAAGTAAATTTCTCCAACTCAAATCCACCTCTCTAAGTTTCCAAAATCATACCATTACATGGGGACCATGAATCCACAGTATGAGCTTGAGAGGAAGCATTTTATGTTAAAAAATAAGAGGATTGATATTCACTGAAAAACTATTTACAATAACATTGTCATGGACTAAATAATTTTATAGTATTCCTTCTGCATAATAAGTGGATAAAATAAAAGCCATGCATACACAATAGAGTAGTATTCACTAATAAGAACAAAACTACATTGTCTACAGAAAACCATGGGTGTGATTAGAGGGCATCAAGTTTGGCTCAGATAATCTGGCAATCTATGTTTACACTTCTATGTAAAAGGCAGTGTTTAAAAAATCATTTAAGTAAAAAAAGATACTTCCTGGGAAGTAGAGGATGACTGGGGTATGAAGACTGGGTGTGTGAGGATAGTGGAGGTGAATATGATGATCTATGTGATATATATATATATATATATATATATATATATATATTATAAAAGTACAAACAATTGCTTTTTACAATTAATACACACAATGAAAATAGAAAACAAAGACAATCTCAAAAGTAGTGAAAGATGAAACATAGTTGGAACACCTGAAAAGTTATTAAACCCTTGGTAACCAATTTAAGTAGAGGTTATGCTTGCTTCAGTTTTCCCACTGTCTTTGTTATCAGTCTGTGAAAACATGAGGTAAGAATAAATGTGTCTTTAAAGTGCCTTGTAGCTAGAAGACCTACTTCTCAATGAGCATCTCAAAAGAGGATATGCAAACACAAAGGGCTATACAATGAATATACATAAGCATGGTCGAAAGCCATATGGAAATGGTAACAAAGAACTTCCAAATTGAGTCATCCTACCATGTCCTTTACAATGTATCCTTATAGGGCCCTGATTCACTTCCCTATTTACAAAGGCTGTGTTCAATTGATTGCTTTATTGAGAATTCAGTTGGTCCAATTTTCTGCATTAGAGGAAAATTTGTTCAATTTTCTTTTTTTTTCAGAATGTTCAGTTTCTAATAACTAATTGTTAGCATTATAATCAATAATTAAAGATATTTTCAGCTATTGAATACTATATACTATCAAGAAGGAATAAATGAATAAGAAAGGGAAAATAAAGGCAATGACAGTCTGTAGATGAAAATGTATGAGCCTACAACAGTATAGTTATACAGAGGTTTATTTATGTAATGCAATTTGTGTGTGTTGAGTTGTGGGACAATCCAAGGATAGTCTATAGGTACTTTCACTTTCAGTGGAGGAGTGGAATTAACAAGAGTACAGTGTCGCATTGTAAAAACCAAAGGAATACTTGCTATTTAAATGTAATTGCCTGGTGCAAGGGCTGGCTTCTTGAAGCCCATTCATTTGGGTGAGGAAGTAGGACCATGATATAATATCAGTAAATGAGCTAGCTTATTGGATCCCATTCCCTATGGTAGGGAGAGGGACTGGGCACTGACCCAATCTATTGTAGCAGACTATGTTGACTCCTCATGGGTGCCCATACCTTTAAGGAGGAGTTGATTGGGCATGGAATAGGGGGTTAGATATGGAGTCTTGAAGGAGGTGAGGGGGTGGGAGAAGGCAAGGAGGAGGAGAGCTGGGATATTGAACTGTGGTGGGAATGTAAAATGAAATCAAAAAATTAAAAAATGTAAAAGGCAATTGTAATAAGACTCAGTAATGAGAAAATTATTTTCTTAAATTAGATATCTGAGAACCATACAAAACTGTTTTTTTCTTATCACATTTTTATTTAAATTAGAAACAAGCTTGTTTTATATGTCAACCACAGTTCCTTCTCTCTCCCCTCCTCCCTTGCACCCCACTGACCCCTTATCCTATCCCCTTTCTGTTCCCAGATAGGGTGAAGCTTTCCATGGGGGATCTTCAAAGTCTATCATATCAATTGAAGCAGGGCCTAGACCCTCCCCAGTTTGTCTATGCTGAGAGAGTATCTCTCTCCACGGAATGGGCTACCAAAGTTCATTCGTATACTAGGGATAAATACTGGTCCACTACCAGAGGCCCCATAGTTTGCCCAGGCATCCTAACTGACACCCACATTCAGGGTATCTGAATCAGTTCTATGCTGGTTTCCCAGCTATCAGTCTGGGGTCCATGAGATCCTCCATGTTCAGATCAGCTGTTTCTGTGGGTTTCACCAGCCTGGTCTTGACACTTTTGCTCATCACTCCTCACTGTCTGGAACTGGATTCCAGGAGTTTGGCTCACTGTTTAACTGTGAGAATATACTTCTGCTTACTACTGGTTGAAGGCTCTAGGATGGCATGTAAGTTAGTCATCAATCTCATTATCAGGGAAGGGTATGTAAGGGAGCATCTCCAGTATTGCTTAGATTATTAGTTGGGGGTCATTCTTGTAGATCTCGTGACATTTTCCTGGTGCAATATTTCTCTTTAAACCTATAAAGGCTCCCTATATTATGGTATCTCTTTCTTGCTCTCCTCTATTCTCCCTCTGACTCAATCTTCCTGCTCCTTCATCTATACCTTTATACTCCTCTTCTCCCCTTCTCTTTGTCTTAACTTCCCTTCCCCTCCCCATGCTTAAAACTCATAGAACAATTATAAAATGATACAGAGAGTTTTTCATCATGAAATAAAATGGTTTGGGATGCCTTCTGAAGCACATCACTGTTACATTGCTTTTTCTTGATTAAAACTGTAATCCATGCAAACAAGTGGCCAGCAATTAGGTCTTGTTACAGGATTCATTTTGATGGCAATTCCCAAAGCCACTATTCATTCCCCAGAATGCTTATTGAATGATAAGAGAAAGGAAGATATAATATTAACTAGTATATATTATTTTCAATATGTTAAGATTTGTCATGGCTAAAATACCTTCAATATTTCATTCCTTGCTGTAATAGTTATCATCTTAACTTTCAAAAAGTGTCTAATCCTTCATATTGACCAGGAGATAGTTAAAGCATTGAGGGCTGTAGAGTATATTAAAAATCATATACCTAGCTCATTGGTTTTATAGATGGTGAAATTGAGACCTAGATGAAATAAATGCATTGTCCAAGATTACTGAATTATTTGGTCATTAGTTCCAAATGCAGCATAGTTTTTCTTTCTTTAGCTGGTGACCACTTTTTCTTTAGCAATTACTTACTGCTTATTGCTAACACATGGCTATATTTTTTTTACTGATAATTGTAAGTAGTTGCAATATTTAGTTCTGTGGTTAAGCACATTATTTGTACTCTATTCAGTTATCCCATGTAATTCTTATTTCCCTGATGGCCTTGGTCACAACATTAGGGAAATCCTAACCGTATCTTTTGTTATTTTATAATCAGAGGCTATATGGTAGGATTTCCTTTGTCATTTCTTTTCATTTATTCATTTCTAAGCCATTTCATTGTGTACTCCAATTTAAGAATAATGATCACTCAAATTTTCTATTAGGATTCAGTTATTATAAGGTAATTGAGTTAAAGATTTACCATGCCCTAATGAGCCCATAGTCAGAAAGAACAAGTGAAAATGCTATGGACACAATATCATGGAATATAAATCAGAAAACCTAAATAATTGAATCTCAAACATTTATTTGACCTATGGCTCAGAAGAAATGATGTCCTCATCTGCAGGAGATACCATAACAAAATGCCATAGACAAAGTGGATTTCTCAGATATTTATGTTTTCAAAGTGCTAGAATATTGAAGTTAATTCTGAAAATTACTAAGTCTGTTTTGGACAAGAGACCACTACATTGCTCTAAGAAGGCATCTTTCACGGTGCCCTCCATGGCTTGCACATAGCTAGAAAGTGATCACCCAGTATCTTTTCTTTCATGGTCATTAATCTTATCCCTTATGAGTTCATTTGACCATAATTCCTACTGTAAAAGTGCTGTCTCAGAATATAATTACAAAGTGGGACAGAGATCCAATCCAATAACTTTGAAAGATAGCAAACATTCCATCCATTGCACAGACAGATATCACTTTTCATATTAACTTTGAACATAGAGTTCTAGTTGATGGGGAACTTGCTGCAGAATCATAGTTGTATAATACTTTGTGATTTATTTACCTTTCATATGTGTTTATCTCAGTGTAGACCCAAGAAATAATCTGGGTCTAACCTAGAGTCTATGATTCACATACTCTATAAACATGGTATGTGATCCAAAAGAATGTGGAAATGGAGAACAAACAAAACACAGTTTGTAGTAACTTCTACAAACTTTTTCGTATCATATCCTAACTCTATGTTCTTATTTGGCCATACCAGTAGACTAATTGTAACACTTACACTTGTTGAAAAATGCAACATACTTGGTCACGCCGTCAAACAATACAAGAGTGTGCATAGTGGTTAATGGCAGTTGTGTGTATGTGTATATAGATTGTGACTTATGGTAGGATTTTTATTTAAGGAAGACTTTCTTGATGTACTTTAAGAATACCCTAAAACATAATACGAAATAAATATGATGATATTGTTAAGTACTGGGAAACTCTCCAGATAGTTTTCAAGCCTCTTTCTGTCAGAAGAGATGAAATATCCGCTCCTTACATATGTTATGGCTTTTAATATGGAGAAACATCAAATAGATAATGCATATCTACAAATAACTTCATTATATGTTAAAATTCCATATAAGAACATGCTTAGTTATTTGATCACAATATGACTTTTGAAAGACCACAATTAAACTTATTTTTCATGTTTTGTAAGGAGAGTAAGATATAATGGCATAACACAATTATAATATATTCTGGCACGTATATAATCATCATTATTGTTAGTTTTACCACCACTGCTACTGGAAATGCTACTACTCTCAAAGAGACTTCTATCACCATTATCACTGCTGGTTGTACTGCCGTTTCTATTAATGAATTTCTACACTTCACCAGGCACAAGGCAGGAGGTGGAGACCTAAGAATGAAAGGCACAGTGATTCCTGGCTCAGAGCAGTTTTTGCTCTTTTTATTACACAGCAACCAAATTGATAGACCCTGACACTAGGCTGGCACCTTTCCTAAGCCAACAAACCTTGAGTTACAAAATCCAAACTTGCAAGAGCAGAGAATTAACAACAATTAAACAGGTTTCATTTTAAATACCTCAGTGGAAATCTGTCTCTAAAATTGATTTCTTTTGACACCTAGCTGTGGTCTGAATGATTAAATATGTGTTCTGTAGGGGAAGAAAGGATAATTGATTTTGGTGGCTAGAGCAATATTTGAATATAGAAGAAAATGAAGATGAGCATGTTTAAAATATGCTTAGAAAGGAAAAGTAGAAGATAGCTGTGGGCAAAGGTCTATGCAATTCACCATTCAATAAGAATTCAATAGATATTTACATGGACATTTAGATTTGGAAGGTGAAAATTACTCAGGCCTTGAATTCATATTAGAATTTGCATTCTAAATATGTAACACTTATAATAATTTGGTTTAAGTTTAGAATAGGTATGCAATCATCTCTTGTATGGTATACTAATAGAGGCAAATATAATTATTATTACACACAATATGGTCACAACAGATTCAAGTTCCTAGAATAAAGAATTTCTTTCATTGGGTTGTTTATATTGAGTTTGTTATTTCTACTGTTATCATTTTTTTCTTTTAGTCCAATCTTTGGATTTGCTTTCTTTCTTATCGTCATAATTGGCTTCTTTCTTCTTCCTCATCTTGTAACATATATATGGCCTTTATGTACTGAACATTCTTCCTCTTTGATACTGACAATAATTCTCTGATTTAGACAACCCATCAGCATTTCACAGTGTAACAAATGCAGACCTGGTTATGTAATGAAAGTAATAAAAGTTCATTAAGCCAATTATAGCTAGAACTGAATTTTCTAGGCATTAAATATAGGCATCTTGCCTTCAGACCTGGCATGCACTCAAACAACTAGGCATGCATATATCTGCTAATTGATGCAAAAACAAATTCCCTAAAGTCCTTATTTTAGAATCGTTGCCTTTAAGTGTCTACCATTAATTCTATCATCTGGCTTTTTAAGTGGAGAATTGAATATGATTACCATTAAAGTTCTATTAATCTACTAAATCACACGTGAAGGCCTCAGAAAAGATGCTGACAAACCAAAACCTAGGTTAATTCATGCGAAAACATTTAGATATCACTAACCATATGCTGAGTGCTAATCTTGATGAGGAAGATAAAATAATGAAAAGGCAGACAAGATTGAAGTTACCATGGAACTTAAACTCTTGTGGGAGAAAATAAGTAATGAAGTAACAGGAGAAATTTCTTTTTTCCTGTAAATGGCCAAACAGTAAATATTTTATGCTTTGAGGGCCATATGGTCTCTCCTGCAATTACTCAACTCTACCATTATGATGCAAGAAAACTCATTGATAATATTTAAATAAATAACTGTTTTACAATGAAACTTTATTTATAAAAACAGGTGGCTGGCCAGATTTGGCTTAGAGACTATGGCTTGCTTACACTTGAATTAACATATAAATGAATGCAAAGTAAGATAATATTAGTTAGTGGTTAAGAGCTAAGTATATAATTAATACAGGTAATCTAGTACTGAATTAACAATGCCTTCCTTGTTTTGTGATGATGGGGTGGACCTCTGAGAAAAAGGATACCAGATTAAATTTTAATGAGACAAGGGAGACAGACATGAAAATAGGAAGAAAGCACATATTGGGAAACTACAAATTGTTTTCAGGAGAAAGTCTTAGTACTTATCAATTGAAAATATTTAAACAAATATTAGTTTGATGGACATGTGCTAAAGAATTCATAAGTAGATTAATAAGTATTAATTTCATTATATGGAAAAAATGAGAATCACAGGAAAATGATAGGCAAACCGTGATATAATGTGTTTTACATAAAAAAAATCACGGTATGAGACTCTAGTTATGTTGACATACTTTAATTCTTTAATTCTTTCTTAATGCCTACCTAAACACAGAAACTAAATTTCAGAAACAATAGTGACAACAATAAGAATTTAAGCTTCATTATATATACAACAAAACAAGCTGACAAGGTATTAAGAGACACTAGAATATAACTAAATCATAAGCTACCACAGAAGATATGTAATATTATGCAATAGGAAACAAGAGGAGCAACAACAACAACAAAACAAAAAATCCAACAAATATTCATTAGAAACACAACAGGTCAATTTCAGAAACATAAAAAATGGGATTTGAGCCAGATAAAAACATGTATTGGGATAAGAGCTGGCTTGAGACAGTAATACACACCAAAAGAGGATGTCCAGCTGGGAATAGTAGAAAACTGTGAAAGAGAAATGACAACATAGGATCAGGAAATACAATTAAGGATTAACATTGGAGCTGCAAATAAAATAAAATTTCCTAAAACAAACCATCACACTTTGAAGAATTGTCTAATTATCACAGAGAGGGCACTCAGATCAGGAATAAACATTATTATTTATTTCACAGTAAAAACAAAAATAAACAAGTAAGGGCTTGGCAAAGGACTGTGCCTAAATTCTACAAAATGATGATGAGACCAAATAAAATATGCAATGGTAGCATCCTTATATATGGTGAAAGTATCTCAGAAAAGCACATACAGGAAATGGTGAAAAGTCTGAATTATTTTGCAAACAAGGAGTTAAAAGAAACTTGTAAATGATATAAGGACAAACAAAAGAAAATAAGAATCAGAATAAAACACAAAATTGGTACATAAAATGGAGATACTATTAAAATAAAAAGTATGTATTAGTTGTAGTCTCAAGTAGAAGAAATATAAAATTGAAGAAAATGGAAAATATTTTGAAAGATCTACATGAGTATAAAGAAGGAAGTGAAAAATGTATAAAACAAGAATATTTTGTGAGAGATGCTGAAGATAATCAGGTGTCTGATAAATATTACAGTGACTATGGAAAAAGCATCATTGGAGCATCATGAGTAATGAAAGTGGCAACTCATGAGAACTTTCTTAAAAAAAAAGAAAGAAACAAATTAAACACACAACACACTCTTAAATGTATAATATACACAAGAGAGTATCAGCTCAGGAAGACCATAACATAGAAAAGTACTTTTCAGTGCAACCACTAGCCTTTATATAAAATAAATCATTTAAAATATCTAGGAAAATAGGTTAAGTAACTTACAAAGGAAAGGAAAATTTTTAAGGAAACTTTCATTAGCTATTCTGATGACAGAATAATATAATCTACTTGATTTTCCGAGACTGGTAAAATAGGCTATGAATTTACATCCCATGAAATTGGCTAGCACATAGAGAATCCACCTTCTAGCAAGAGGTAAGTGGTAGATGGATAATGCACTGAAAAAATGCTCCAAAGCGCTCTTAGTGAAGGAGCTTCTGAACAATGGGAAAATGTCCATAGAGTGAACAGTAGCAATCATGAAACAAAGTTCTTCTGATAGAAATAAAGACACATCAAATTTAAATAGTGTCACATAGTGTACAATTATGTTAGATTTCCTTACAGTGTTGATATGATTATAAAAAATGAGGAGAAATGTAGAGAACAGTACCAAACTTTCCAGTTGGGAATAAAATAGTGTTTGTAGTTATCTTTTTTTAAATTTTTTATTATTCCAAATTAAGAACGAGCTTGCTTCACATGTCAATCCCTTCTCCCTCTCCCATCCCTCCCACAACCCTCCCCTAACTCACCACCTTCCCCCAACCCCATCCACCCTACACTCCCCAGACAGGTAGGGCCCTCAAAGGGGCTCCCCAAAGTCTAATACATCATCCTGGACCGGGCCTAGGACCTTCCCCATGTGTACAGGCCAAGAGTGCATCCCTTCACGTTGGATGGGCTCTTAAACTTCTTTCATCAGGGAAAAATACTAATCCACTACAAGGGTCCTCCTAGAGTGCAGAGACCACCTAATTGACATCCATGTTCAGGGGTCTGGACCAGTTCTGTGTTGGCCTCCCAGACAGCAGTCTGTGGTGGATGAGCTCCCCCTTGTTCAGATCAGCTGTTTCTGTGGGTTTCACCAGCCAGGTACTGATCCCTTTAATCTTCATTCCTCCCTCTCTGCATCTAGGTTTCAGAGTTCAGTTCAGTGTATATCTGTGGGTGTCTGCCTCTGCTTCCTTCAGCCACTGGATGAGGGTTCTAGGATGGCATAAAAAGTAGACGTCAGTGTCATTATAGGGGAGGGCATTTAGGATATCCTCTCCATCATTGCCTAGATTGTCAGATCATGTCATCCTTGTAGATACCTTGAAATCTCCCTAGTGCAAGGTCTCTCCTTGGACCTATAATGGCTCACTCTGATATGGTATCTCTCATCATGCTCTCCTCTAGTCTACCCAAAGTTCAACATTTCTGCTCCTGCACTTCCTCTCCTCCACTCTTCTCCTCCTCTCACTCTCGAAGCTCCCTCTCCCCTTCTCTCATGCTCCTAATTAGCTCAGGAGTTCCTGCCCCTTCACATTTTCTGAGGTCCATGCATTTTTCCCTTAGACTCTTTCTTGTTTCCTAGTTTCTTTGGTGCAGAGGGTAGTAGGCTGGTAGTACTTTGCTGTATGTCTAAAATTCATATATGTTTTTCTTTTTGTGACTGGGTTACCTCACTCAGGATGGTTTCTTCTAGTCCCATCCATTTCCCTGAGAATTCCAAGATTCCATTGTTTTTTTTTTTCTGCTGAGTAGTACTCAATTGTATAAATATACCACATTTTCTCTATGCATTCTTCAGTTGAGCAGCATCTAGTTTGCTTCCAGGTTCTGGCTATTACAAACATTTCTGCTATGAACATGGTTAAACATAGATCTTGTAGTGTTAAAGTGCATTATTTAGTTATATGCCCAAGAGAGGAATTGCTGGACCTTGAGGCTGACTGATTCCAATTTTTCTGAGCAACCGCCATACTGATTTCCAAAGTGGTCTTAGAAGTCTCCACTCCCACCAGCAATGGAGGAGTGTTCCTTGTTCTTCACATCCTCTCCAGCATAGATTGTCATTTGTCTTTTTTATTTTAGCCATTCTGACAGGTCTGAGGTGGTATCTCAGAGTTGTTTTGAGTTGCATTTCTCTGATGGCCAAGGATTTTGAGCACTTTCTTAAGTGTCTTTCAGCCAATACATACTCCTCTGTTGAGAATTCTCTATTTAGTTCTGCACCCCACTTTTTAGTTTTGTTGTTTGTTGTTTTGGTGGCTATCTTCTTGAGTTCATTGAATATTTCGGGAATCAGCCCTTAGTCAGATGTGGGGTTGGTGAAGATCTTTTCCCATTCTGTGGGTTGTCGTTTTGTTTTACTTACTCTTTCCTTTGCCTTCCAGAATCTTCTCAGGTTCAGGAGGTCTCATTTTTAATTGCAGAACTCAATGTCTGTGCTACTGGTGTAATGTTCAGGAAGCAGTCTCCTGTGCCAATTTGTTCAAGGGTAACTCCCACTTTCTCTTCTAGAAAATTCAGTGTGGCTGGATTTGTGTTGAGATCTTTTATCCACTTACACTTAAGTTTTGTGCATGGTGACAGATATGGATGTATCTGCAATCTTCTGCATGTACGAATCCAGGTGTGCCAGCAACATTTGTTGAAGATGCTATCTTTCTTTCATTGTATAGATTTAGCATCTTGGTCAAAAATAAGGAGTAAGGTGTTCAGAAGTTTGTGGGTTAATAACAGGGTTTTCAATTTGATTCCATTGTTCTATCTGTCTATTTTTGTGCCAAAACCAAGCTATTTTCAGAACTATGGCTCTATAATAGAGCTTGACATCAGGAATGGTGATGTCTCCAGAAGATCTTTTTTGTACAGAGTCATTTTGGCTATCCTGTGTTTTTTATTTTTGCATATAATGTTGAGTATTGTTCTTTCAATGTCTGTGAAGAACTTTTTTTGGGATTTTGATGGGGATTGCATTTAATCTGTAGATTACTTTTGGCAAGATTGCCATTTTTACTATGTAGATTCTACCTATCCAAGAGTATGAGAGTTCTTTCTATTTTCTGGTATCTTCTTTAATTTCTTTCTTTAAAGTCTCAAAGTTCTTACTATACAGGTCATTTAATTTTTTGGTTAGTGTTACCCCAAATTATTTTATGTTGCTAGTGGATATTATGAAGGGTGATTTTTTCCCTGATTTCTTTCTCATTGGATTTATCATCTATATATAGTAGGGCTACTAATTATTTGAGTTAATTTTGTAACTTGCCACATTTCTGAAGGTGTTTATCAGCTGTTGGAGTTCCATGGCCGTGTTTTTCGGGTCACTTATGTTGAATATCATATCATCTGCAAATAGTGAGAGTTTGACTTCTTCCTTTCCAATTTGTATCCCTTTGATCCCCATTTCTTTCTTATTGCATGAATATGTAGGTTTTCTACAATTCCTATTGCTGTTGAATTCTAGCT
Organism: Cricetulus griseus; assembly: GCF_003668045.3. Lineage (NCBI taxonomy): Eukaryota > Metazoa > Chordata > Mammalia > Rodentia > Cricetidae > Cricetulus > Cricetulus griseus. Next base: position 78,142,570 of record NC_048595.1, on the reverse strand, counting down.
TTAATGCATGGTGATCTGATAAGAAATAGGGGGTTATTTCAATTATTTTTTAACTGTGGAGTTTTGCTTTGCTGCCAACTATGTGGTCAATTTTAGAGAAAGTTCCATGTGGCTCTGAGAAGAAGTTATATTCTTTTGTGTTTGGATGGAATGTTCTATAGATATCTGTTAAACCCAGTTGGGTCATAACTTCTGTCAGATCCTTTTGTTTCTTTGTTAAGTATCTGTCTGGCGGTCCTGTCTAGTGGTGTAATGGTGGTGTTGAAGTCTTCTACTATAAGTGTGTGTGGTTTCATTTGTGGTTTGAGCTTTAGTAATGTTTCTTTTACATATGTGGGTGCCTTCATATTTGTGACATAGATATTCAGGATTGAGATTTCATCTTGATGGACTTTTCCTGTGATGAGTATGAAATATCTTTCTTCATCCCTTTTGATTGATTTTAGTTTGAAATCTAATATGTTAGATATTATTATTGCTACACCAGCTTGTTTGTTGGCCCCATTTGATTGGAAAATCTTTTCCTAACCCTTTACTCTGAGATAACGCCTATCTTTGAAGTTGAGGTGTGTTTCTTATATCCAGCAGAAGGATGGATTCTGTCTTTATATCCATTCTGTTAACCTATATCTTTCTATGGGCAGGTTAAGACCATCGACATTTAGGGATTTTAATGTCCATTAATTGTTGGTTCTTGCTTGTTTTGGATTTAATGTTGGTTGTGTCATTGTGTGTGAATTTTGCCTTCCTATTTCTTTTCCTGTTTGGTAAAGTTGGACTATCTATTACCTATGTGTTTGTGAGTGTAGTTGTCTTCATTGTTTTGGAGTTTTCCCTTTAGGATTTTCTATAATCCTGGATTTGTGTATATGTATTGTTTAAATCTGTTTTTTTTTTTCATGGAAAATCTTGTTTTCTCCATCTATAGTGATTGAAAGTTTTGCTGGGTACAGTAGTCTGGGTTGACATCCATGCTCCCTTAGTGTTTGTAGGATATCTATCCAGAATTCTGGGTTTTAGAGTTTCCATTGAGAAGTCGGGTATGATTCTGATAGGTCTGCCTTTATATGTTACTTGGCCCTTTTCCTTTGCTGCTCCTAATATTTTGTCTTTATTCTGTAATTTTGGTGTTTTGATAATTATGTGTCAAGGGGGCTTCTTTTTTGGGTCCAGTCTGTTTGGTGTTCTATAAGCTTCTTGTACTTTCATATGCTTCTGTAGATTGGGGATGTTTTCTTCTATGATTTTGTTGAATATGTTTTCTGTACCTTTGAGCAGTGTTTCTTCACGTTTTATTATTCTTAAGTTTGGCCTTTTTGTGGTGTCCCATATTTCCTGGATATTTTGTGTTAGGGATTTTTTGGACTCGAGAATTTCTTTGGCTGATTAATGTATATCCTCTAGCAAGTCTTCAACAACTGAGATTCTCTCTTCTATCTCTTGAATTCTATTGGTTATACTCACATCTTTAGTTCCTGATCATTTATTCAGCCTTTCTATTTCCAGAATTGCCTCATTCTGTGTTTTCTTTATTGTGTGTGTTTCAGCTTTCATGACTAGAACTGTTTTGAGTGCTTCCTACACTTGTTTGGTTGTTTTTTCTTGACTTTCTTTAGATTCTTTAAGAGATTTGTTTATTTCTTGATTTTTTTCCCTCCATTTCATGTAATTTTTTGCTTGTTTTTTTCTTCTATTTCTTTAATAGATTTTCTTGTTTCCTGTTTAAAGGTCTCTATCAGGCTGGTGGGTCAGGGAGGAAGATTGAGGTGTTTCCAGGCTCCTCCCTGGCTGGGTGGGTCCACTCCTAAAAGGAGCAGGCCCAGAGAGATTGGGGTGAATGGGGCTTTGCACAGGAGTTGGGCAAGAGAAGAGGGTGCACTCACCTTGATAGGGGTGAGGCTCAGTAGGGGTCAGGCCACTGTATTTATCTTAAGAATAGTTAACAGTGTCTCACAGATGGACTGCTTGCAAAACATTTGTAACTCAGTCTTGACATATGTAAGAGGAGGAAACAGCAATAATGTATAAATATATGCATATATGTTCATGTATACACACACTATGTCAAAATACATAGATAACTTAAATCGTGCCTTTTTCATGTAGAACATAAGTGAAGAATTATCGAGATGTAAGGTGAAAACTTACTGATTTTAAGAAGGAGCTATGACCTTAGGGCTCTGTATTTGAATTGGAAGTATCAGAAGGATACTTTTCTCTACAGAGATACTTATATGTACTCTTTTATATGCCTTTACCTTTATTTATATTTCTTGGTTCTGTCTAAAGAAGGGATATAATCAACCAGTAGATCAATATGTATCAGGCTGTATTTTGGCTACCAAACATTTCCCAAATAATGGAACGGAGGCTTAATATTAACTATGAATTATCTACCTTAGCTTATGCTTCTCCCACTAGCACTTATAACTTAAATAACCAGCTTCTCTTCATATACATTTTGCCTCAGGGCTTTTTACCTTCCTTTTATTCTGTATGTTCTACTCCTTATATGGTTGGCTGGCAGCTTCTTGGCTGGCTACCGGAGGAATGTCTCTTTCTTTCTTTCTACTGCCTCCTGTCCTCCTATCACAAGCTTAGATTCCACTTCCAAGCCTACTTATCAACCTGCTGCCTACCTATTTGTCATTCACCTTGTTAATTAGACCATTAAAGTGCCTTATTCAGGCAAAGCAACACATCTTTTCATGGTTAAACAAATGCAGTATAAATAAAAGTAACACATATACACAGTTAAAGTAATATTCCACAACATTTCCTCCTTTGTCTAAATAAAAACAAAAACTTTAATTTCAAAACAAATTGTAAATCTATATACAATAAGAACAGTTACCAAGTAAGAATTACGGTTACCGTATTCATTCTATTTGTATTTGGCAAGTTCAGAGAAAATATTCCATTATTTATCCTATCTTTTTGAGTCCAAAGTTTCGTACTTAATTGCACCTCTATCAGAAATAAGGAAAACAGTAACTATAACTATGTAGTCTTCAACTCCATCAAAGACACCAGAAGGATATATATATATATATATATATATATATATATATATATATATGGTACAAACCACTTCTTAATCTACAGAAATGGAAGATATATCTGGCTGCCTGGATAGACAAACAATGTTCCTCTGAAACATCTTTGGGTTACAGGCCTAGACTTTTCTATTAAGCAGGAATTTTGAAGGACTTCCTAACCTTGTATTGGCAAAGTTTGGCAGGCTTTTTCCTTTGTGTCCTGCTTGTCTAGTTTGCAGAGCATACTGTTAGCATTTAATGCAAGTGCCCAAATGGCTAGCTTTGCCATATTGAATGTAAACTACATATGAAGGTTTCTTGATGCCTATTGTCTTTTTTATGAGGTACAATGGTGCTGATATATCTCATTTCATTAAAAGCCCTATGTTATTAAACATCTTAAATTCCATATTTCACAGGTCTCTGAAGTGCTAGAAGATCGTTATCTATCTAAAATATATGAATTTAACCTTGAAAACGTACCTAATTCTAGTATAATTTTATCATAGATGACTGTTAACTTAGAAAACTTAATTATACATTATATTTTAAAATGGCCTGCATAGGTATAGTACCCCAAACAAAAGTTGAAGCACACATACATACAATAAATTTATATTTATATCAATATACCAAATATATACTAATTATAAAATATCTGAATTTACTAGGTGCCTTATTCCTCTAGTCCAATATCCCCATTAATTGATGATAAACTTCCACAACCCACCAAATGAGCAAAAGCCATCCATGCAAACTCTTGGCAATATGGGTGTTGTACACTCTAGACTGCTTGTTGTCTGAGGGCAATGGCATCCTGAGATAATGGTCAAGTCCTGGGAAAATTAGTTTTAACATTTGTTGTCCAATCTCAGAACTATTCCCATACAGAGGATAAGTATGTACATCACATGTCTTATAGTTTTTCTAGGTTTAATTTTTATGACTATAACCAAGATTTCAGGAGGTCTTCCCTGATCAAACACACTCTTTATTAACTTTGAAGGAATTCACAGCTTTTCATTTCTTGTGTAAAAAAAATAAGCATAACCTCTTCTCCAATCCAAAACATTTTGGCTTCCAATTTAGACTGAAGAAATCCCTAATGTATGTTGGTTTCTTAATTCATTACTCCATTTTACCATACCATGTATCTGAACAGCTGTTGCATACTCATAAGTATTCAAAAAAATTAAAATTCAACACAACACCATACAGGATCCAGACTCCCTGCAAAGGATCTACAACTTGATCTAAATTCAACAGGAAGTGTACTGAGACCCTGGGTGTGGCTTGAGCATAAAGGAGACATGAAAGCCCACCTTCACTATGACATACTTCCTTTACCAAGCCACACCTCATAATACTGCCATTCTCTATGTTCTTATGGGGGACATTATATTCAAACGCCAATAGGTGGGATGCTAACTGTGAGTTTAGATGACGGAAAATCCAGTGGTCAATGAACGTGGAGGCTATGGATACAGACTCATACTCACTCAAATGTCCATCATAATCCCTTTTAGATCCAGTGAAGACCATCAAACTCCTTGGATGTCTTTAATTATATAGAACAAAATGTATAGGATTGCACCAACTGTCACTGTAGTGGGATCCAACCACTGAGCAGAAAGAAACAGAGCAGAAACCCTCTTTAACTCCAGAAATTCATATGCTCCTGAATTCATAACTACATAAAACAGGAATACAAATTGCACGTTGGCAGGCAGTAAATTACAATTAATTTGCAGACAATTCTTACATATACATAAAATTTTACCATTTAGTAAAGGTAAAATAAAACATTTTTGAATAACTTCTGTATTGACTTTTTGCAAGTTTCAAATCATGCATCCCAATTCTGTTCTCCTCCAGGTTTCCCCATCTTCTCCTCATCCCTGTAATGCCCTAGCCACACATATGGAAACAAATCAAAGAAAGCAAGAGAGCAAACAAAAGCAAAAACAAATAAACAACCACAACAAAAAAACAAAACAAATACATAGTAAAGGCACAGCAGCTGAATAATCACTTTGCTTCTGCTTCTTTCCTGTCTCTTCATTCAATCCTAGTGTCAATGAGGGTTTCAGAGTGCCATATAGCATTCCTCTTTGTGTCTTCGTTTTTCCTGTCAAATTTCTGTTTCAATGAGTCATTGGTCTGCTTCAAGGAATCTGGTTTCTGGTACACCATCATCACTGGATCCCCACTGGAACTCCGCTGGGACATCCTGTAGCTACCATGAGACTTTGAGGTCTTGTGGATATTGTTACACAGGAGTAATCCCTTCACGAGCTCCAGCAGTTCCTAAATGGAATAGATGCTGGGGTTATTCAACCCAATGCCTGTTCTGGAACTGGATTGCAACCAAGTTGGCCAATCCTGCTGCCACCCACCCCAGTTGAGTAGGTGGTGTCAGCTCCCTACATGCAAGCCCTCAGGGTCAGTTCATCCTGGAGTGTGCTGAGGGGTGGGAGCCATCTCTTTAGAATGCAGGGTCCAGCTCTGTTGCTTTAGTGTTCATCAAGAGGCAAGGCCAGTTTTCCCAGGGACAGCGAAGGGCATGGCCCTCTCAGTTTGGCCCTTTGATTTCATCTCGCATGGTGACACAGGCAACAGATATCCACAAAAACGCTGGCTGTAGCTGCACCATGGACCCATACAAGACCCTCAGCATCAGTGTGGCTTGGTAGACATCCTGTCTCTGGATGGAGGGACTGGCCACTCATGTAGTAATGGCTATGGCCCTAACTTTGGGCCTCTATGTGATCTTTGGTGGCAATGCAGGCCTCGGACTTTTGCACAGACCCCAGTGACAGTAGAACCATGGACATGGTCCTCAACAGTGTCTGGATCTGAATGTCATCACTGCCTCAGGAGTGATATGGCCCTGAGATACTAACATGTCCCTACATTTCTGATGTGTACATGGCTTTTGATGGTAATAGGCGCAACAGACATCAACACAGACACTGGCATAAGGGAGTAGGAGAAGGATGTGAAAGGGGGAGAAAACAATTGAGAGGAGAAGCTGAAGGAAAGTAGGAAGGAGGGAGAAGGTTCAAGGAGGAAGAGGAGGAGCAGAAAAAAACTCTGCATGAGCTCTGGAACTAATAGATTTGAGAATATCTGAAATGACTCTTGATTATGATGTTATGGAAGAGATTGTGTCAGATGGAAAGTCTACTAGCCAAAGATAAGACAACTGAATTTCAATATAATTATTGCCTGGAATCTATCATATATGTTTAAGTCCATGATTTCCTGATGATATTTAAAAAAAGGAAAAACAAATTGGGAAATCAAAATAATATTGGTCATTTGTAGAAGTTATAACATGGAATCAATATTCATCTTGAAATTTAGAACTTATAGATAAATAATTAAATATTTATTCTGACTCTCTTATTTTTGTAATGTCTCACTAGCTATTAAGGCCATAGGTTGAAAATGAATATCTTTTAAGGCACCATTTAGTCTGAATGGAAAATAGAACTAATTTGAGTATCTGTTTCATCAGGTGAGTATGTCAGTGAACTCAGGCACTGTAATTAAAAATGTTCAAACATCTCAAAAAAAGCACATTAACATGTAGGGGTCTCACATAGAAAATACCCAGCAACTCCTGGCTTCTTCCTGGGGACAGAATATGAGGGTGATTAACATTCTTATCTAGTCTTGTTGCCAAATTTCAGGTCCAAGGCAGGTACAGATTTGCATATGACCATGAAATCAGTGAAAGCCAGATTGCTAGAAACAATTAAGTCCATGGGACTTTCAATAGATAAGCTATAAGGAAAACAGGCTCCAAGTGAGGGGTGTATGTAAATTCAATATAATTTATTAAACATACATTAAAATGCAACCAGGATAGTAAAAAAAAAATTCTAGTGGCAAAATAATTTTTAAACCATTATGAAGGGATTTCTGTAAGAGCATTGTTGTTGGTTAACTTTGGGTAAAGCTATAAATTAGAAATTAGAAGCAGTCAGATATACAAAGGAGCCTTTCAGTGGGTGAGAAAATACTATATTTGTCACTACTAGTGTATTCAATGATGTTTTCCTATTGATGACTCATTAACTTTTATATGTTATGATTTTATATATTTTGTTTTACAATAAAAATTTAAAATGTATTATCCAAAATTTGAATGAGCTCGCTTTAAAAGGAAGTGAAGGCAAAGACAAGTAAGCAGGTTAGAGCACTTCTGTGATCACTGCATTGTGGTTGTGAAGGCCAGCAGGATTTCTTATTTGTCTTTGCAGAAAGACCAGCTTTGTTCAGAAAGAAGTCAAGTGGATTGCATTCTTCATACTTACTGAAAACCATTCAAGACATTGAAAACGATGTGAAGACTGTTGTACCATTGAAAGCTTAATACCTTCCCACATGATTAGACATCACATATAATCACTGAAATACATTATAATATAATATCTAATTTTATTTGAATAAGCGCACTCAAATAAAACGTTCTTCAGCAACTACCTGATTTCCCTTCTTTGCGATAACTCCTTGGCACAGTTGAGAAAGTGTTTATTAGCTAATCTCTTTTTAATACTCAATGTTACTTAGCTTGGATTTCAGAAGAAACATTCTGGTTTACATGGAAGGAACTAATACTTTTGACAAGTTTTTGTCTTCTTGGAAGTACATAGATGTGTCTATGTTGTTCATGTCAAAGATTATTTTCCATAAAATGGCTTTGTCATATATACCAAGATTTCTCTTACTATAGACTATGGATTACTTGAATAAAAATATATCAAAGTTCAGTAAGTTGATTTATAATTAAATGAAATATGTAAGTTTAATTGAACCAAAACAATATCTATAGATAAACTACATGAGTAAGTAATTTACAAATAAACCTGCATCATTTCTCTCTGGAATTGTGTGTGTGTGTGTGTGTGTATATATATATATATATATATATATATATATATATATATATATATATGTATATATATATATATATCTTTTAAAACTTTGAGAATTTCAGAGATTTATTTAGTGAATTATATTTATTCTTTTTGTGTCTGTTAGGAACATATTTTCTGAACAAGTTCTGCTCTCGCATGTAGACTGGAGTTTCCATCATGCCTGGTTCAACAGCTGTTTATTCCCAAATAAACATACTTATGCTTATACTAATTATAAACTGTTTGGAAGATGATTCAGGCTTCTTATTCGCTAGACATCTCTTAATTATTAACCCATATCTATTAAAATGTGTATTGCCACAAGGCTGTGGCTTTCCCATAATGCTCAGGCAGGTTACTCTTTCAGCGATTATATGGTGTATCTCTGGTTCCCCAATTTTTGCCTTCCCTCTTCCCAGAATTCCCTTATTCTTGTAGTCCCACCTATACTTCCTGCCTGGCTACAGGCCAATAACATTTATTCATCAATCAATAAGAGAAACATGTATTCACAGCATACTGAAGAACATCTGCCGTCACTTGCATTCTTTCTATTTATGTGTGGTACACTGAGATTAATTGGAGTTTCTAGCCAGACTGTAGGTTGGGAACTACTTACTAAGAAAAGGGAAACTGAAATCATATAACACTGAAGAAAGGAGCACTCTTCCCTCAAAGACCATTAACTGTTCACTGTAGAAGGCAAAAATGGTTTACATTCCCAGAGATTTTGGTAGGGGCCTGTGATGATTGGGGTTGAAACATCATCTTCAGCTTGGAACCATATCAATTTGGTTACCTGCTTCTCTTGATGGATAGCATTTTAAGTTGGGAAAGTGCATCAGCACTACTCAATTGTGACTTCCATATTTAAAAAAGGATGTGAAGGAAGAGATATAGGTGGGATAGCAAAAATTACACAACTTGTGGTCTATGGCTCTATGAAAAAAGAAGACTCAGAAATTTCCAGCAAGTCTCTTTCTTAGTGAATACTTCATTTCAATTACATTTGAATCAAGTTGCCTATTCCCTGGGGCTTGATCTCAAATCTATCACATCTTGTAAAGTGCCTTCGATCTGAATAGTCACTTTTGGCACCAAGATTGGCATTTGCCAGTATTATCTGTGTGAATGTTGTAATGATGCCAATGTGATCTTAGTGGCTTCCATAATAATCCCTTTCTCTGACACAGTCACCTGCTGTCAGGTGCTGCCCATGCAAGAGCTGATTCTTGTCCCCTCAGAGCCTCATTAAAAGTGCACCAAATTAAACTTGGATGCAGAGAAAACAATTAGTTCTCTCTTTTATCTCTTCATTCAAATCTAAATTGCAGAGCAGCTAGGTGTCATGTTCAACAAATATCCATCACTTGATGGCAAGAGGAAGGAATAGAGTTGGAATGGCTCCAGAGGCTTCCCTTAGAGGATTGTTCTCTCTTCCATTATTTGCAGCTATTCAGTCAAGAAGCTTCTTTTTGAATGCATCCTTCTCAGCATCTTCTACATTTTTCCTTTTCTTCTTCCAAGTTAACAAACACTGTCATCCGTTTTTTGGCAGCACTGAATTATTCCAGGAGACTATAACAGATGTTGAATGAAATTCAAAGGTATTTTTAATTATTTATTTTATTTTATATTATGATAAAATTGCATCTTTTCTTTTTTCTACCCCAAATCTTCCCATATAACTCGACTTTATCTCTTTCAAATTCATGGTATCTGCTTAACAGATGGTTAGCCCTGAAAATATACATTCCAGTAACATTACCCAGACTGAGCAGGCTGTATTTATGAAATGTCACACCATTTAGTCTCACTATAATTCACGAGACATCAGGATCAAACTCAGAGACCAGTTTATCCTGCTACTGTCATTATACATGTGAATTAAAAGGAAGCAATACTCTGTGATGCTTTTCATACAAACAAGAAGATACCAACTGTTATATGTAAGCATTATATATAGCAACTGACTGATCATGAGTTGATAATCAAGGTGTCAGAATCTAAGAATGACTGGACATAAACTTGTGGATATATTTCTGATTGTTTTTCTATATTGGGTTAATTAATGTAGTATGATCCCCAGAAAATGGAGATAATTTCATTTTGTGGATCAGAGTTCTGTAACTGAAGAATAGAGTTTGTCACTCACATCCAACACTGTCTGCTTTGCAACTGGACACAAGGAGACAATCAACCTCAGGTTCCTACTGCTGTGTTTCTCCATTAGTCCTTTGAACTTTAAATCAAATTACAACTTTTATCCCTTAAGTTTCTTTGTGGCATCAAATTGGTCACAACATCAAGAAAACTAACAAATCCAGACCTTTAACCTCATAGTAATTTCTGTAACAAAGCCCCTGATATACACCATCAAATATACAAAAGAAATAAATCTCAATACTCTCCTTCCCCTTTACCTTTCTGGAAATGAGATATAAGAAAGGGTAAATTTAAGAGGAAATGAAAATGAAATGGATGGTAAAGTTTCAGAATATTCTGTTTGGAGCTCAAATCAAACTTCTGCAACTTTGAAGCCATGTAAAATTTACCATACTGTAAATCTCTTTCTCTTTGGTTACGTCTGCTCAAAATTATGATGATACAATACCCTAGTCTATTAGTGTTGAGGGATTTTAAGATGATTTGTGTAATAACTTAGCATATTGTCTGGGGAACATGGCCAGCATTCGTGCTAATGCAAGGATACATAAAGTAGTCAGAACCAAAAATTCAAGCTGGGCTGGTGTTTGCAAACTATACTTGGCAGGAGAGGGGAAAACTGCTGAAAATGTGTAAAGGTAAAATTTCACTTTGCTTGTTGATAATGTAACTCTATAGTCTAATTCAATTACTACCTGTTTATATAATTTATGAGATATTCACAGGAATGTTGGAACAATTGGAACTTCTCTTAGTAATATTTAACTCAAGGTATGTTCATTCCATAAAAGTCCCCATTTCCTATCACATCACAAAGTAGTCTCTGTCGCATGGCTCTATGTCTCTTTCTCCTGATTTGAGATGTATTTCCAGAATTCTTTTCAAGAGTTAATTTAAGTATATGCTTTATTATAGCCTCTAGTTTACAAAGCCTCCACTATAGAGTAAATAACACTCACCAATGTAGTTTGAAAATTTCAGAGATTTCCTGGTCAGACAATATCATTTACAGCACTCAGCAGTGTATACATCCTTTGCCTTGCACAACAGACAGCCATGAAAGAGAAACAGATATGACAAATCTAAATCCAGGGAGTGCTGAGATAGCATTTTGGTTTTCAGTATACATTCAAATACCAGGGCTTCTGTAATCTCACTTAAAGGCTCAAAGGTGCTCAGTATAATAAACAAGTCAGTAGCAATTACAATACAATTACTCCCATGGTAAAGCAATGCTTCACAGTGTCTACAAAAACATCCACAGTTATTACTCTATTTTCTTGACTACACATTGGCACTCCTATGCTATTTGTAGAGAAGTATTATAAGTTTAAGAAGTCTCATGTTTCAGTAACAGCCCAATTTTTCTCTCTGCTCTATTATTTCCTGTATCTCTTTCTTCTTGTGAGTAATAAGAGGTCAGTGTTGCACAAGTCCCTCAGCTCAGTACTTCTTCAGTCCAGAACACATCCAAGAAGCATTGTTGTAATTGAAACAAAAAAGAATTAGGTGTCAACATCAGGTGAGTCCACTGGGATGGGAACTCAAAATACCATTGTACTATTGGGTACCTTTAGTATAGAAACACAAAGTTCCTGTAAATTGTAAAGCAAGTTTTAACTGTTTCAGATTCTTTTTTGGAGACCAATACTTTGAACAGTGTGCTCCTTTACTTAAAACAAAAGGAAAAAGGACTGTAAGGGAAAAGAGCATAAAAACAAAACACATATAACTATGTAAAGTTCAGTGTCCTTTTTTCTTTAATACTTCTACCAGAAACAACTGAATAAACTCCTAGATTAGAGGCACATTTGAGATAAGATGGGCATTCTTGAGTGACAAATAATAGTGCATATATGTAGGATTGGCATTGGAGAGGCTGATAAATAAGATTTTCAAATTCCTGCCAGTCTGATATACATAATCAAAACAAAACAAAGTAAAAAGAATGAAAAACAGAAAGAAGGGATAGAAGGAAAATGACAAGGGAGAGCAGGAAAAGCACAAGGAGGAGGAAGGAAGGAAAGGTGGGAATAATAAGGAGGAGGGGGAGGAAAAGTTAATTAGAAGCAGAAGGAGGAAGAGGGAGATGAGCAGCACAAGAGAAGAAAAGGAAGAGGAGGGAATCAGATGAAGAGGAAGAACAATGGTGATAGGAAAAGTAGGAATATTTTTGAGGAAGGACAGCCATCAAGAAGAGGAGTGAAACATACCAGTAAAACTGAGAAAAAAAAACTCACTGCAAACAAGACCATGGTTGGGAGACAACTCTAGTGTCTGGTTTCAGTCTTAATTTCTCATTATTCTTTTTAAATCTTTTGAAATCATCTATTTTCACTGGCACCTTTTCATGAATTGTTTTCTTTTTATTTAATCAACATGAATATATTTGACATCAACTTCACATTTTTGTTACTGGGTTTAATTATACATTCAAGGTAGTCTAGAATACTATAGGCTCTGTAGTCTTATTGGAATTTGACATCCTCTTGCCTTTGTCTTCCAATGATGTGATTACAAACCTGCATCAATTATTTTTTATTTTTTTTTATTTTTTGGTTTTGAGACAGTGTTTCCCTGTGGCTTTGGAGGCTGTCCTGGAACTAGCTCTTGTAGACCAGGCTGGTCTTGAACTCACAGAGATCCACCTGTCTCTGCCTCCCGAGTGCTGGGATTAAAGGCATGCACCACCACCATCCTGCTGACAAACCTGCATCAATTATACACTGCCCTTCAATTTAACCAGCATACTTTACCTTCCACCTCAGTACTTTCCACAGTCTGGGTTAGGATGCATAACACAGTTATAGGTTTTAGATCTTCAGCTGTGTCATACATTCTTTAGTAAGGTAGTTTGATGATCCTACAAAGTATTCACTTAGTTTCTCAAACTGGGGAGAATATTGCTAGCAATGTTACCACGAATTTGAAGTTGCACTATTGGCAAAAACTTATTTTAGGTTTTCTAACACAAGATAAACAAAGATTATACTTTATTTTCATTGTTTATTTCATTAAATCCTCCTTGATCAGTGAAAAGTGCCTCACAGCTCTTGACTCTAATTGACATCAGTGAGAAGACAAGATCCAAAGACTATTGACCTATTGGAATTCCAGAATATCTTTAATTATATATGATTATCAGTTGCTTGTTATCTGATAGATAGTATCCATGGATGGGATTTCTATTATTCTATTCTTCTCTTCCATCTCCTGCTTTATCATCTCTCCATTATTCATTAAATTACACTTCTTTGATTTTCTTCCTCAAAAACATACTCATAATCACATGACCTTATTGGATGATCAAATGTAACTGTGGTCACTGGTTCTGTGTAGTACATCACATACTAGAGTATTCAGATAATTTAACCCAGAAGATGAGAGTATCAGTTTTGAAAATCATACAAACAAAACACACACACACACACACACACACACACACACACACACACACACACACACACACACAACTTCACAGTGGTATGAATTTACCATCTAGATCTTTGTGACTAATCTTTGTGAATGAACTGTCTTTGAATTTGATTGTTCGCCTAAATACTCTCAATGTATTTTCCACAGAAATCTTTAAATTCCTGAAGGCTTTCAATTTTTTTCTCAGTTTTTGTACTTTCCCATTGTTCTTTCAGTTGTAGGTACTGTACTTAACACTGCTTGTCTTATACTGTAGTCACCTATAAACAGCCCAGGAAGTATAAAAGTGACCTCTGTCTTATAATATTAAGAAACTTTGCCATGTCTTCATGACTTTGACATTATGAAGTAAGACTTTTCATACAAAGTTGGTGTTCTTTTTGGCCCAGCCACATAACTATACTAAGAATTCTGCTTCCTAATTCTTATAGTTTTCAACATTTGGATTGTTCCAAAAGCATCCTAACAAGGTGTCTTTTAGGTTTTCCTATGTTGTGAACAAAAATGGATCTGCCAGCAATTTGCAGTTATGTGAAATGAATGAGTCAAATAATATATTAGCAAAGGAGATTGACAACCTCAAGGAATTCACTTCTTATAAAACTAGGAAATGGCAAGGACATGACAGTATAAAAACCAATAGGAACTTATACTGGAGATTCATATAAAATGTTATTTAGAGTTTAGGAGTCTATTCATTGTATTCTTTTTTAAAAATTAGTAGTTTAATTATAGAGCTACCCTTAGAAAATCCACTTCCTGAAGATGATATCATGACTAAATTCTGAACTGCACTCCGTCTCAAGAACCTAGGATATCTAATTTTTTTCAAACTATGAGCTACTTCTATATTTTACATTTTTGTTTCTTGGCCACAGAGTCAATCTTTTTCATTCAATACCTCAAAGCTTATTGATCTAATTCATGCTACTGTTCATTTGTGCATAATACACTGCCTTTTATTCTCTTGAATTTATCATTTTCTCATTTGATTCTCCCAAGGGAGGCTCCCTACTGAGTAGCTTCTGCTCCCAGTTATGTTCATGTGCTTTGTTCAGCAACTAAGAATAGATATAACATATAAAATATGTATTTGGTGTTAGGAGCAGAAGAAGATAGAGGTTTTAGAGTGGAATACTGATCCAATACTTTTGTAAGCAGAAATGGAAGAATAAAAGACTGGAATAGGTGTGTGAGACTATGGAAAAGTCTGGAAAAGCCTTGTAAAACCAATGCAGAGTACCTGAGGCAAAGCCAGCCACTCTTTTAGCTCCTTATTTCACTAGAGGGCCCTTTTATTGACCCATCATGATAAATCATTGCCTGTCATCAGTCCCTGGGTAGCATGATCTGATGGATATATGGAACCCATACTTAGGGTCATCAGTAATCTCCCTGGGGAAATCTGTCTCCCATAGGAGAAGAAAAAAAAGCTCAAATTTTTCTATTGCCACTCCATGTCATTGAACAATAATATGACATTATATATGGTTATGGGGCATATATTTCAACCAAGTTCTATCGCATGACTTTTCCCATGTGACATTCAAACTTTCATGACTTCTTTAAACATTAATTTAAATGTCAAACTTTTGAATGCTTTTCTGTGAACACACTCAGTTCAATATCATATTAACCTGGTTTACTTTTCACAGAGTTTGAATTGCTATTTGACATTATCTCACACATTGAAGTACTTGCCTTTCTCACTGTCTTGGACTATACATCACATCTGACCTGTTCTCAATGTTAATGGCAGTACTGTCTGAGTACTCAAAAACAGTAGCTCCCAAGAGTACAGAGCATTGGAATGCTTGCTGTTATCCAAGATTTGTTTCCCTTGTATTTCCATCAGTAATGGTGAACTGTACTTTGTGATATCAGTGAAGATACTACATTTGTTTTTCATATTTATTTGGAATCCATCATTCACTGTACCTAGATCAGCATTGCATCACTTTCTCTCACATGTCAAACTTATACATTTCACTGCTCAGGAAAGTACATCTCTTTCATTTAATGAATATTGATAAATAGAAGAAATGACAGAAAGATCTCCAACATGTACAGTTGCCTCCATAAGTGCTTTCTTTGTGCTAGCGAAAGATACCATGTCCATTTGAATGCACACACACTGTGAGAAAACTATGCAGGAGTATGTGGGAGATGGGCTTGAGCACAGGCAGGCATCAGAACTACTGTGAGTAAAGTCTACAAGATGTCTTTTCTCTTTGCAGGAGGTATATCCACTTGGTGATCAAATAGGAACAACAGTGTCAGATTGGGAGAGGATACCTGGTGTTCACTTTGTATGAGAGACAAACCCTGTAGCTGCTGGCTAATCCTGGGGCCAGGACAGGGGCTCATTGTTCCAGTGCCCTTTCTTGTGAGAGTGACACCTTTGTTCAATGATCAAAAACAGTTTTCCATGGTCTGTGCTGCAGTGATACCTTTTCCACATCCCCTGGAAGAAGTGTCCTCCCTTCTCTTTAGGCTGATGCTGTTTCCTGGCATTGAAAGAACAGTTGAGATTCATTGTTGAGAATAAACAATATAAACAAAATAAAATTAAGGAGGGTTGTGTAATTTCCTATATCAGCTAAAACAAATGTTGGAATTTATTTCTGCAAAGGAAAAAATGGCCTGTTGGATTTTTGTTGCGTGTAAGAAACACAGTAAGGAAAGAACATGGAGTTGGGTGCTTGAGAATTCTGAATAACAATTTCAATCCTACCATTTCCTAACTGGGCTGCTTTGGAGCTTTTGGCTAATATACAGACATTATATTGTGTGTTTCTTATACACAATTTCTGATCCATAGTATGCTCAGAACATCAATTCCTGCACTGTTTAGATTGGATTTACCAAACTGATAAACTTACCTAATATTGAGTCTTGGACAATGATACCTACCCACCAAAGATCTTGCTCAAACTTAGTGGATCATGTAGCAGTGTTGAGGGATAGGGCCTTTATGTGGTGACTAAATGAAGAGGGAACCAACATAACTGGTGGGCTTAAAGCAGAAAAGAACCCTCACCTTTATGTTAACCTACCATGTAAAGACTCTGTATGTTGCCTCCAAATGATACAATACTGCACCATCTTGAGATAGAGACTTGACTCTTAATGTGCATTAAATTTTCCAGAAATTTCTTGGACACAAGGCCTCCAGAATTTCGAGAAATGAGTATTTGTTTTCCATGAAATATGCTTTTTCACATAATTTCGTAGCAGCACAATTGGATAAAATGCATGAAAAAAAATGGATATACCATTCATTCATGTTGTAGGTTGATCTTGTTCCTTCTGACACCTCTGGCAGATTTTAACACTGGACAAGATTTTGTTCTCCAGCCTATTGGAACTATTTCTTACAAAGTTGGTTATGAAGTAAAGAAACCAGTCAATCTCTTCTTTAAAGGACTGGCACACTTCTGCTCCCAGGTAGGTGAATCAATTAAGGGGTATTGAGTGCAGAAAGTTAATCTGCATCTAAAGCATTTTACTACACAAACAAGTTAAATAAAAAATCAAGTATAGAGCAATTGACTTCAACCCACTGTGGCTGAATTTAAGGGAAAGGGACAACACCTAGTCGATCTTCTATAATCCTTTGTTACATTGCCTTAAGGAAAGAGCAGAAATCATGATGGAGAGCAGCTACTGGTTCTGGCATTTGACAGCCTACTAGTGTGATTGGTGATCATTAGTTTGAAGAATTAAGGGAATGAGGTTTAATTGCTCTTTTGGTGAAACAGAAGTCTTTTGTCAAGAAGAGAGTTTAGGCCAGTGGAGTTACAAGAAAGCTCATGTTTCCATAAAGCATATTGTCTTCTCTCTTCACACACTCTCTTATTCATTAGAGCTGAGTATTAGTGTCTTTGCTGACAACCTTCAATGTAATCTGCATCCAGCCATAAGGTAATTTTTAAAGGGCTGTTGGCATTTCAATCGCTATTTCCCCTTTCAATATTCACTCTTTTGTCTCCATGCTTATTAAATCTTATTCAGAAAATACTGTAGAGGCAATCCATTGTAAATCCTTTCCATGTTCCTGCTCTCATCTTCACTTCAGTCACCAGTGGAAACTGAACTGTCAAACAAATGCATCACTGGTTTTCTATTTGGTGGCTATGGGAAAATTATTTAGTCTATTCATATGTGAAAATTTGGAGAGAGATATAGAGTCATCAACAAACTGTTTATAATAAAATATGTGGTTATTCAATAATGTAGTTCATATGAATTCTGATACTTAACAGACACAACATGTAAAGTGTTGAGAAGATATCATAAGAGTTTATTGGAAAATAAATTTTATGCTAATTTTTAACTATCCTTCTGAGACTCAATTCATTCCCCTAACAGAAAGTATTTCTAATTAATCAGGGCTTCCAGCTAAGTTTGTACATTGCAGTGGAAAGACAAGCAATTCTGTCTATCATCAATAATGAAAAATCTGTGGAGTATAATGTATCCCATTAAACATCAAGGGGGGGAGGATTATTTATAGATTGTCCAAGAGGTAGAAAGAGATCAATTAATGCCTGTAGTATGGAAAACTGAAGAATGCACCCCCATAATAGTTTATATAAAGAAACAATAGTATACATAGTGGACAGAGATCTGAAAAAAATCCTTCTTGGATCAATATGTGAGCCCTAGGGATCTAGTAAGAGTTTTAGAGCAAGAAGTGTGTGAGAACTGGTAGGAGAAACAATGCCCACCCATCTAGGTCAGAGGGACAGAGTACAATGGCTTAAGAGCTCAGAACAAATCACCCAATTCTCTTTTCTGAATTGTTCATCTTCTGTGGGGCATGATGGATGCTGACTTTAGACTCCTTTCTTTGGTTCTGCCAGCAATTCAGTAGCTTAATCTTTTTCCAATCTCAGCTGTTGCCTAATAATCGGTTCCAGGCACAGAAATTTCATTAACTCCTCAATGATGTCCACAGGCTTTGACCACAGATTTCATCTGTTAAGCTGCTTTTATTTCAGCTGCTTTACAAATTGCCTCTGTCTAAGAAAGACACAAAGAGAGGGAGGAAAGAAGGACAGGTAAAGATAGGTGAAAATTCTCCAAAGCCCTTCCATATTTCTCAAACAACTTTTCTTTCCTTAGTGAAAATAGATTTCCAGTGGAGAAATTGAATTCTAAAAGCAATGACTTGGTATAGGAGTAACTCCCAATTTTCTCACTGGTAGCTTAAAAGAGAGTCCTTGTCCATGGCCAGCATACTAGGTTATTGCATTACAGTCTTTCCCAAACTGCATTAAACTTTATGGAAAAGGAATTGTACCCCATGTGAGAAATGTGGTAAGTGATCACTGATTTCTTTAAAGTCTGAGAAGTGAGGAGGTTCAGGAAAAAAAGTCACACTAAACACCTGCTGCTTAACATCGATTGTGTTTCTATGTTTAACCTCAGGCAGGATTCTGAGAACACTTGGTCAGAGGTGTCTTCTTAACATCTATTCTCTGGAAAGTTTATTCTAACTAGAAGAGTGAATTACAAGTTCTATTTTGTTTACATTCCATATCAAGTCATTTTCTCCTATACTACTTAGAAAATCCATCATACATCCTATTGAAAATGTGCTTTTTCAATGTATGTGCTACTGGTGTAATGTTCAGGAAGCCATGTCCAATACCAATTAATTCAAGGGTATTTCCTAGTTTGTCTTCTAAGAGGTTCAGTGTGACTGTATGTATGTGGAGGTCTTCGATCCATTTGGACTTAAGTTTTGTGTATGGTGATAGACTTCCACATGCATCCAGTTATGCCAGAAATATTTTTTGAAGATGCTTTCTTTATTCCTTCATATAAATTTAGCTTTTTGTCAAAAATCAGGTGTTCATAGGAATGTTGGTTAATATCAGGGTTTTCACCTCTATTCCCTCGGTCTACTTGTCTATTTTTGTGCCAATACTAAGCTGTTTTCAAGACTATACTCTGTAATGGAACTTAAAGTCAGGGATGGTGATGCCTCCAGAAGTTCCTTTATTGTACAGGGTTGTTTTGGCTATTCTGGGACATTTGGTTTTCCATATAAACTTGAGAGTTGTCCTTTAAAGGTCTGTGAAGAATTGTGTTGGGATTTTGATGGAGATTGTATTGAATCTGTAGAAAGCTTTTGGCAAGATTGCCATTTTTACTGTGTTGATCCTACTTATCAAAAAACATGGGAGATCTTTCCATTTTATGGTATCTTCTTTAATTTCTTCCTTTAGAGACACAAAATTCTTATGGTACAAGCTTTCACTTTTTTGGTTAGCATTACCACAAGGTATTTTATGTTGTTCCTGGCAATTGTGAAGGGTGATGTTTCTCTGATTTCTTTCTCCTGGAATATATCATCTGTATATATAGGGCTACTAATTTTTTCGAGTTAATCTTGTTTCCTGACACTTTGCTGAAGGTGCTTATCAGCTGTAGGAGCTCTCTGGTAGTTTTTCAGGTCACTGATGTAGACTATAATATCATCTGCAAATAGTGAAAGTTTGACTTCTTCCTTTTCAATTTGTATACCTTTAATCTCCTTTTGTTGTCTAATTCCTCTAGCTAGAACTTCAAGGAAAATATTGAAGAGGTATGGAGAGAGTGGACAGCCTTTTCTCATTCATGATTTTAGAGGAATATCTTTGAGTTTCTCTCCATTTAGTTTGACATTGGCTGTTGGCTTGCTGTATGTTGCTTTTATTACGTTAATCAATATTCCTGTTATCCCAGATCTCTCCAAGACATTTATCATGAAGGGGTGTTGGATTTTCTCAAAGGTTTTTATTTTTGGCACCTTGTGTGTTGATCATGTGTTTTTCTTTTTTTCTCAGTCTATTTATATGCTGGATTACATTGATGACTTTTGTATGTTGAACTATCCTTGCATTCCTGTGATGAAACCTATTGATCATGGTTGATGATTTCTCTGATGTATTTATGGATTTGATTTGATAGTATTTAATTGAGTAATTTTGCAACAATATTCATGAGGGATATTGGTCTGTAGTTCTCTTTTTTAGTTGTGTCATTGTGTGGCTTGTTTACCAAGGTTATTGAAGCCTCCTGAGAGACTGCTTCCTGAACATTACACCAGTAGCACAGACAGTGAGATCAACAATTGATAAATGGGACCTGATGAAACTGAGAAGCTTCTGTAAAGCAAAGGACACAGTCAACAAGACAAAACAGAAGCCCACAGAATAGGAAAATATATTCACCAACCCCACATGTGACGGAGGGCTGATTTCCAAAATATATAAAGAACTCAAGAAGCTAGTCTCTAAAACACCAAACATTCCAATTAAAAAGTGGTGTACAGAAGTAATTGAAAATTCTCATTAGAGGAATATAAAATGACTGAAAAACACATAAGAAAGTGCTCAACATCCCTAGCCATTAGGGAAATTCAAATCAAAACAACTTTGAGATCCCATCTTACTCCAGTCAGAATTTGTAAAATCAAAAACACCAATGACAGTTTATTCTGGAAAGGATGTGGAGAAAGGGGAACACTCCTCCACTGCTGGTGGGAGTG